>NC_064624.1:55514875-55598502 GCF_023898315.1 Schistocerca nitens | reverse complement strand
TGCCCTTGCAACTACTGAAAAGGCTGCTGCCCCTCTTCAGGAACCACGCGTTTGTCTGGCCTCTCAACAGATACCCCTCCGTTGTGGTTGTACCTACGGTACGGCTATATGTATTGCTGAGGCACGCAAGCCTCCCCACCAACGGTAAGGTCTATGCTTCATGGGAGGGGAAGACAACGCAACTAACGAAGTCAGTATCTTACAAAATATTTGCATGTAGCAGGATTTGAACAGGACCCTCGTAACTCCAAGCCTCTATTCACTCACTATGCTATGATGAAAACACGCATCTTCTGCCATATTTCATCTTACGATGTCCTGAAGTATTCGTCGTGGATACATCATCAAATATCAGTTAACACTAGCTAACGAACGAATTTTCAGCAACGCGCTTTACCAGGTAGAAGCTACCTTATGCTCACCGTACGACAGACAAAATTCGTTACTTTTTGTGGACATCTCAACAATATAGAGTTACTGATGTATTAGTAAGAGCACACACTTAGTAACATCAACGCACTTCCAGTAACTTTTACTATCAACAGGGGTACTTTACGTCAACGCTAAAAAATCTTAAAAATGCAAATATCGTTAATCGTTGACTTCCACTCGCAACATACTTTTAGAGGGGATATCTACGTGTAAGTGAGGTGCTGAACTCGAAAATGTTGTATGACAATTAGGGAAAGCGACACCTACCAAGACATTTTTGAGTTAAACTCAAAAGATTTAGAACATTTCAAAATCAGAAGAAATTATTAACTTTTTAAAAACTTGAAAATATAAAATAACTGGCTAGATTACATTATTTTCAAAAAGTGGGCCTAGATTATGCCTTCTCCCTTTGGTACTGCGAGGGTGAATTAAGACCCATCGTACCAAGAGCGACGTACTGTGGTACATCTTCAATGTAGAGTTGCCTTGATCCGGCATGCTGTCATAAGGGGGGGGGGGGGGGGGGGGCGAACGAGCCGGAGTGTGGAATGCGCAAACCGGTGACAGGAGGGTAATATCTTGGCGTGTCTAACGAGGTGTGGTTTCACAGCCCGTTGCTAGAGGGCACGCGTGCGCGTCACGTGACTATACAGAACCAACAGCTGCATCGTCCAGCGCTGCCAGTCGCATTGCAAACAGTGACACAGAGGCGTCAACAGAAGAGCAAGGAGGTGGTGTTCATTTTCTGACAGCGGAAGGAATAAGAGGAACGGACATCGACGAATGTCGCCAGTGTACGGCGAACACTACATGACCCTTGGAAGGGTCAAGGCGTGGCACAAGCTCTTCAGGGAAGGTGTCGCTAGCCGATGACGCACGGTCTGGAATACCACATTGCATTACCGATGACATCGTCTAGCTAGAGGATGTCCTAGTGATAGTGAAAGCCATAGCCGCCCTGGTCGGATTGAACGTCTGAAGTTTCCACACCATTGTGAAGTAACGACTGCACATGCGCCAAGTGTGTGCCCACAGCATGTCTAATAGCCCACTGTCTTTCTCATCTGCAGCGCTATGCTCGGGAAGGGGATGCGTTCCTGACCCGAGTGGTGGCTGGAGATGAGTCATGGTGTCCTCACTTCGAACCAGAACCTAAAAGACGAAGTGTAAGCATCCAGGGTCACCACCACCAAGAAAGCCGAGGCCATTCACACGAGTGCAGGAAAGGTTATGCTGACATCCTTCTCTGACCAAGATTGGCCCCTTCTGATTCACCCTTCGCCAAAATGAACAGGTAATCTAACTTGTGGGGTCATTCTTGTCCACGACAATGCGAAGCCTCATACTGCCAACACAGTTGCGGCACTCCTGCACAGATATTCAAATAGGAGGTTCTCGGCCACACTCCACAGTCCAGACCTATGTCCTGTGACTACGCCAGTTTTGGTTCCCTTAAAAAGGCTCAGACGCAACCGATTGTCCTCTGACGACAACGACTGTACGTGAGGAACTGGCTAACATCTCAGCCATGGGAATTTTATGAGACAGCCATTCACCGCCTTGGGTCACAGTGGGAAAGTGTCAACAGCCAGGGTCAATACTAACATACAGGTATTGGTTTCTGTAATTAGGCCTCTGGCTCGATTCTTTTTGAATGCCCCTTATACTATGAAGCTGTAATACGAAAACACAGAAATATGTATGGCGTCTCAAGTTCATTTGTCAAATGCTGAAGATTTTCGTGCTCGGATTCAGTTTCATGGAAGACACGCCACTTTGACGTCACTTTCCAACGAGACTCGGGTGAAGGTACCTTCTCTCGCGTACGAAACCGCAGCGAGTGATTGAGGTAGATGCACGAAGCAGCCGCACCAAGCCTACTGCAACTGTCAGGAACGATCTTTCGCCACACTATTTTTATTGGCGGACCTCTCCCCTTCAAATATGCCAGCGGTTACTTAACGCTAGATCACGTGAAGTGGCGGTCCGAGATGCACGCGGGTGGCACGAGCAGATACAATATTTTCACGGCCACGCGGGTCATGCACTGCTCACTTACAGTCACCACTACAGCGTCCGCGACTTACGACCTTCCACGCAACACGAGCGAGGCCGTTATCGATCAAGCAACATTATATCATAATGAAGCACAAAAAAATGTGGATGATTTACTGACTGTGTGTGTGTATGCCACGGGAGCGTGTAAAGCGCACAGATCAATGCCTCCGCTGTGTGCATATCGTGGAAGCAAATGATACGAAAGTGGTTCTATCTTCAGCCTCATTTTACATCCGAACGCTGGATTTCCGTGCACGGACTCCTTACCAAAACTTCAGCTGCAAGTTCTTTCCACAAGCCCTCAACAGGAAATTTCTTGAAGTCCCTGTACAACAGGGGAAAGTTACAAGACAGACATTGTCTTTCTTAAGCAGAATGCCTAATCTGTATGAAGATCTCTTAAGCCTACCACTAAAAATTGTCTAAAAACCAGAAGGAAAACCAGACCCTCTAAAACCTAATTATGGAGAGCTGCGTTCAACTGAGCAGCTTTCGTTTAGTTTGGTACATCTCCGTACATCACTCGGTGCAATTAAATGCGATGACCTGTGTCGTTTACGCCATGTACACTTTTACCATATCGTATATGAAACCTCGCGCTGCTGCAAGTTACGAGCATTCAAAATCGGTACACATACCCATCCCAAAAACCGGCAGATGGTCATGGAGGGTGAATAAAATGAGTCTTTTGATGTTCGAAGCTTAAAGTCGCTACAAACCCACCAATTTATCGGCCGACCGACCATTTTCGTGGCAGCCTGCAGCTGTCCCGACCAATTGCACTCTGCGATATCTCTTGGTTTTACACAAAAAAATCGGGTTTGTTTTGGCTGTTTTTAGAAGTAATGAGGTCAAAAAGCCAAGAGAAAGCTGAAGGCGTAGAAGTGGCTAACCTCTCTCCGTTACGTAAGGAGCTGGTAGCCTATGATAAAAATGTATGGAACACGTATTTCGAACCTGCTGATCATCATCAAACCATTCTTAACGAAGATAAACACAGTCACGAGGGGCTGTTAGCTATAATACGGTTTTTAGCTACTGTTACACGATGACCTCAAATTCGGCGCTGCTGTATCCCTACAGTTACAATCTAATTTATTCCTGAAACTTTGAATGTTATTTATAGTTGACGGAGAAAACATCATGGTAAAGCAAAACAAATAAAATAGATATCGTGTAAGCTTCATTAGTTTGTTTAATGTACGTAGCATAAAAGACAGCCCTGTAAGTTAAAGGCACTCATTTCAAGTGAGAAGAAGAAAGATTACACACGGTGCTGGTCGCGTGTATCATCTAATATAACGGAAGTGTAAGAAAGTTCGTCGGACCGACAAAACTGCTACACACGTCCAGTTTGTCTGCGGGCGGGTGCGCGCGTGCGTGCACGCATAATGGTCCTTTTAGAGATTTCAGTTAATGCTGAAAACTACTGGCAATTGAACCGATTAATCACAAGTGGGCAGGCGCAGAACAGCACAGCTCACTAGAAAAACTTTCAGGTAGTTATCACGTTGTTAATACGAGAGATTACTATAGATTCTTAAAAGTGAACCGAAGTTTAAAGCAGCCTCGGAAACTACGTACGATCTCGTGATATCCTAATGGGGTGGGGATTTGTGAACTTACATAGTGCTCGAAAACTAATGATTATAATGATTATAACTCATGATACCTGACTGCTGATAGGCTAGTTATCGAATAGTTTCTGATAAGGACTTATTTTCCTATTCAGAGAGTGAGAATTCAGGTGGTATCCCTTTATTTAAGTACTTTCCCTGTAGTGGTGTTGAGATATTCGCCCTTGTCATTTTGTTATTCGCTGTTCATTGCATGGCTGTTAATATCTGCAGCCAGGGGACAAAGACAATGGAGGGGGCGGGGGGGGGGGGGGGACGAGAGTGGAAGATATTAGGTCTAGGGACTCTTGACGAGTTGGTTAAGGTATTCCTCCACAACTCGCAACAAACAACCTGGGCTGTCTTCACGTACGACACAGTAATGTGCCACGGCAGGTCCATTCTGTATCCCGTCCTCATTGATGAACTACTTAGGAAAGGGGTAGTAAATGATCCGATACAAGCTGGTTCATTACCTATCCGTTGCCTGCCGGACTGTTTTCTATTGGTCCTTAAGTTATGTAACTGATGGATTGGGTCATCTATCTTGCGCACCTTCACGTCAATGAAGACGCTGTTATCGTTTGGTTACCAAACAAGCCAACGCATTAGCTACTAATTAATTATAAATCAATCACGGAAACTGTTTCACGTCATTTGCCTCAAATGATCCCACAAAAAGCCGAACAAACACTGAACGATAGCACTGTTACTGGGATGAGAATAAAGTTAAGCAGCAGTATCAATATAAATGTTAAGCGAAAATAGTACGAAGTAATTTAAGTGTGTACGGGTCTGAACTGAACAACCTCTTCCCTTCCAACCTTCAAAATGCTTTATATTTTCCCCCGCGTAATTGTATACCGTAAGTATTTTCGAAATGTACCAGAATTCTCTTGTAGATTTAATACAAATTTTGTTGAGATATGTAAGTTCCAAAAACCCACATCTGACCAAGTGAGTCACAAGAGCTCTATTTTCTACAACATTACTATGCTATCTTTTTCCAGAGGGTCTAAATGTTGTGTCACAACAAAAACAAAGTTATCGTTTTCTTGTTTTTCGGTCGACATGATTTCGGAGTTTTGACCACTTCCCTCTTCACTACCGCTCTCTACCACAATTTTGTTCTTTCAAACTTATCAATGAAGTAATCTCTTCACTATCGAGCAATCAAACAACTGCGGTAATTTAAAAATAGATCTCTTTATGGCAACATTCGTTGGCTCTCACGCAAGGCATTGTGACGATATAATTAAGTTATATATCACAAATTTGTTCGCAATGATAATTTTCCTTTATTTAAGAACCCGTGCACCCAACAAAGTAGTGTTACATAGCAATTTTAGCGGCAAATTTCACTAATTACATGCAGGCGTTGCACCCCCAACGAAACATAGCATTGTGTGTGTGTGTGTGAGAGAGAGAGAGAGAGAGAGAGAGAGAGAGAGAGAGAGAAACTGCCGACTACTACAGTTAGCAGAATGAAAGCTTACTCTTGCGATGGCTAACTCGATGCACGATTCGTATTATGTGGGAACGACAGAGTGACGGGCGAAAATATTACTCAAACTCGGGTGCAATGAATAAAGCATACATTTAAGTTTTTGTTGGTATTTTTTATTGAAAAATGTCTTCACTGTGTAACTGATTTTTCCGGGGCAGCTCTGACAGGAAGTAGATCGACGGCTGTAACACCGGTTGTTATCTGAAACCTGAAATTAACTTGTCACCCTGATCATCACAGACATAATTTTAATTCATCGTAGGGATTTTTGCAAAAGAAATTTTTGGTGAAATTATAGATGTTTGGAAAAATGGCCATTTTTGGATCCCTCTTTTGGCCGAAAAATGCTAAATATAACAAAAATCGGCTACGATAAATTGAAGGGGAGACCAAAAATTCTTAATCTGATAATGTTGGCGTGGGCGTCGACATCCGTGCCAAAAAACCTGGTTTTGAGAAAGAACCCATTCTTCAACGCTGAGGCGTGCGGTGCACGATCGGCTTCAAACACTCACAGAATCTTTACTTTTTGGTGTTCGCCCATGTTTTGGGGAATAATTCTTCGATGTACACACATTCGAATTCCGTAATTAAAAGAATCAAGTTTTTCGACCATCACCCTGTCATTCCCTTCAAGCTCGACATTTTTGCCACACTGCATACAGCGTAAGCGAACCAAAATTAAATGAACACTAGTTGTGTTTGACAATGTAACTGAGATAGAAGTTGGAACCAGTAGGTAACTGGTTGAAACACTATTTACAAGGAAATATCTTCAACGTTAAAGTTGTGTTTACTATCTCTGATTACTATATCCTTTGGCGTAACAACTGCCTAACGCCTTTCTGTTGTAAGAACATGTCGACACTAATTTTCTCGTAACCCGTACCACTGCCGCTCATAGCATCGCTTGGAGTCCACAATTACTCCAAATTCGAAAATGATTTCTTAGAACTGTAATTTTATCTGCAAGATACCAGCAACAAAATAGCAATGGACGTATCGTGAGTACAATTAACGTTATATTTTGTTCTACAGTTCTTTTGACAGCTCTCAGAAATACAAACGTTATCAATAGACTGTTGAAGGGCACTAAGTTGCTTTAAATGGGATTACTGTAGAGGTATTTGATGCTTTGGGTAAAAAAGGCACAGTGTCGTTAGATTCAGTGTACAATTTCGAACAGTGAGTGGTCGATAGCACCACACACGCGAAACCAATATATTGTTCCAGTGTGTGTGTTCATCTTTTTCTTTGTTTTTGTGGAAGATTATGCTTTACGAGAGTTCAAAACAAATTTCGCGACGGCTTTGATGCACCAGTATATCTGCAACGGATCGAAATCAATTTTTCCATTGACGGTTGCAAACCTCGTTCTCACGGTCGCTGTTGTGGTAAATATTACGAAATCGTTCGCGTTTTGCCAATCCGCAACTGTCGACTGTTTGCGACCCACGAAAAAACTTTACCCACATTTCTCGAAACATGGAGACTTGGACCAGTCCTGGCCTCTTACTCTGATAGCCGAAGTGGCTAACGCAACCGCTCGAGATAAGGAAATCCAGGTTCAACTCCCAACGGGTTCTCAGTGCGTATGACCTCGCAACGAACAGACAAAAGCGGCTTACACTGCGCGCCTCTACCAAAGTCAGATGCCTTGCTGGAGGAATTTCTTTGTATGGCAACCTCCCATCACGTGGTTTATTTTTGGAAACTCCAATTTAGTTTCCCGAATTAGTCTATGATTGTAACGACTTGGCAGCCACTGAGGCAGATGAATTAAAACATCAACTCATATCTAGAGTGGTAAGTTTAATGCAATTCTGCGAAGTAGTGCCGCCCTTTGACATTGACACCGTACGAGCTTTTTTATATGCATTACGAAAAAGTACAGAGTGGTTACAACTGAACTTGCGCTAACTCAGCCTGACGCTTATGTCATATGGTATTTTTTGGGGTAATTCTTCTGATTCAAAAAGGGTATTTTTGGCTCAAAAACGTACTGTTCGAGCTGTGTGGTGTAAGTTCGAAAACCTCTTGTCGACCCCTATTCAATAGTCTGGGAATTCTGACACTGCCCTTACAGTATATATTTTCTTTAATGTCGTTTGTTGTTAGCAATATTAGCTTATTCCCAAGAGTTAGCAGCTTTCACTCAGTTAATACTAGGCAGAAATCAAATCTGCATGTGGAATGCACTTCCTTGACTCTTGTGCAGAAAGGAGTGCAGTATTCTGCTGCATCCATTTTCAATAAGCTACCACAAGAACTCAAAAATCTTAGCAGTAGCCCAAACGCTTTTAAGTCCAAACTGAAGAGTTTCCTCATGGCTCACTCCGTCTATTCTGTGGAGGAGCTCCTGGAAGAGCTAAAAAATTAAGCAAAATCCAGTGTTACATTCTTGATTTTCTTTATTTAAACTAACGACTTGTCGCCTGAATATGTTTCTTATATTTCATTTTATCTGTTTCTAGAATCGTGTTATAATTTCATGTATTGACTCGTTCGATGACCATGAAGACTTCTCCTTAATGTGGTCCCACGGAACAATAAATCAGTAAGAGTAGACTTGTTCTTCCTGTATGCTGTACGATTTGAGTAGTTATGTTTCTCCGATAGGCGTCGGCACTGGTACGGCGACATGGGCTATAAACGCAGTGTGCGGTACAAATGCAGTGAACACTGTCCGGACAAGGTTAGCAGAACTTGACTCTCACAACTGTATCAACACAGCATTACAGGAATACGAAGGATTCCTGTTTCCGCGCCGGTCTTGAACATGATTCGAAAGTTCAAATTAAACGGCGATTTGGGGATTGCTTCCGGAAGAGGTCGACGGCGAAGTGCGATGCAATTTTTTTTTTAATTACTGTTGCCATGGTCGACAATAATGGACGCTATATGTGATCTTCAGTTCGTGTACATTATACTCCCGCTGTAATTATTTGTGATTCCATTGAGAAATCGACACGGTTTCTCTTGATAGCGAGTGTAATGTCTGCTGCTGCTCACGTTTCTTCTGCGGATTGCCTGACATGGAAGAGTCTAATTCCATGTATATGCAGCATAGAGAAATGTTAGACTTTTTGCCGGAAATACGGACTTCTGCCGGACGAGGAAAGGAGGGACTGTATTGACTGTGGTGCTGCGAAGTCAAAAATTTCGTAAGAGGAATGTGGACACAGAAATTCCGTTGCAATTTCATTGAGGACTTTGCGGAAAGCGAACCCACATCAGGAAAAATACGTGGTTCGAGTCCTCCAAATTATCGATTCAGACGAGCGTAATTCTTCTGTCATGCTGGATTCGAGATTACACGTTGCAAGCCACAGCATCAGAAACTGAGTTATCGGCAAATACCGTGTGTGACTACTTTGGGTTTTGCCGAGAAGTGTGTTACGTGGTAGTGACAAATGACAGTGTGCCAATTGGTGGACCGAATAAAACAGTAGAAGTAGACGAATTTCATATTGCTAGACGAAAGAATCAGAGGACGATCATCTAAAAGTGAAGATCATATTTGGGTTTTCGGAGGGATACAAAGTGTCCTGGAAGTGTTTCGTTGTGAGGGTATTGTTCCGAGACAAGGTGACTTTAGTGTGTCTCATAAAACATTTCATACTGCCTGGAACAATAGTCGTCACAGACGGGTTTCAGTCTTAGCAGACTCTGAAAGCTTAAGGGTTCGACCACGAATTCGTGAGCCATTCTGTGGAGTTCATCTCTTCAGATTATGCGTGTCCCTAACCAGAACATAGAATCGCTGGGGAAGTCTATGAAGTGTACCATAAAAAGGGCGTCCAGGGCAGAGGGACGAACTGTACTTGTTCCAGTACCTATACTTCCACAACTTGCGTTTGCAGGGGAAAGTCCAATCATGCAACACTGCCGATATTCCTGCGCGATATTGGCAGAGTTTACCCTGGGTACGGGAAAAAAGGAATTGCGCCTGTAGCTTATACATCACGCGGACTGTCATAAGGTAACACCTGAATTTACAAGTGCTTCTCTAACGCTTTTCTTTTGGCGTTGCTGTAGTGACAACTTGAAACAGTCTTAACTCGTGCCACGAGACTTCCATAATCGACTTACTATAGCACGTTCGTATGTATCGTTTGGAGCCCTCCTACTTCGATAGGCAATCATTCTTGGAAATTACCACAGAATTAAAGGAATACGAAGGATTCCTATTTCCGCGCCGGGGTTGAACATGATTCGAAAGTTCAAATTAAACGGCGATTTGGGGACTGCTTCCGGAAGAGGTCAACGCCGAACTGCGATACAATTTTTTTTTTTTTTAATTGCTGTTGCCATAGTAGACAATAATGGACGCTGTATGTGATCTTCAAGCAGCGCGCGATCTGTGTGAGGAAAGCTTAACATTCCATGATCCACCGTTCGGGCGTTGTGTTACTTGGAACGTAAACATCTTAGGAAATTTAATATTACTCTTTTATGTGGAAAAGCTTACGCATGTTTCCACAAAGTTTCTTTGTCCTACGATCACTCGTTTTTCACAGGTGCTTCTCAAGTTGCGAAAGTTTAATTATAACCACGATGTACGCACGATCAGCTGCTCCCAATGTTAAGGAAGATTGCCGGTCTTGTGGAAAGTATGTTCTACTTTGTGCGAACAATTACGATTTATTGCGAGAAAAATACTTTTTCCGTTGGAAGAAAAAAATGAGAAAAAACAGCAGGAACGTTTCTGTACTGGTACAGGATACACTACTTCGGCACATGAATGTTAATTTATGTTCCTGTTTGGAGAATAAGTCTCGTAATGTAACTAGCTTGTAAATTTTCTTTTATGCTTTATACATGGCTAGGACTAAGTTACCTTTTAACTCTCAAACCGCCTTTCTACGCTTTTTATTCTGAGTGGTAATTTGTTTTACCAGATGAAAGTGTTTTTGAATAGTTAGAGGTAGGACGTCAAACGGGCCGACTTGGAGCAGGAGAGGCACCACAGGACATTTTAATTTCCACTGTCTATACTTTTACAAGTAAATTCATAAAACTGTCAGCATGAGCAGGAAGGATACAGGATTTATACTCATAGCAGTGGAAGCTCAAAAACCTAACAAAACATTTTTTTTACATGTGAAATTTCATCATTTTTTCACTTCTGGCCGCATTTGTTGCTATAGGCGAAGTTTCCTTTCTAAGTAAGAGAGATTCTTCGATGTCTTTTGCACAGCATACAAACCATAGTTACAGGTGTATGAAACTCTAGAAGTCATTTAATTTATGAAAAATGAATGAACTGTTACATTTTCAACTTCATGTTTAGAAGAAACTCAAGTTTTATAGTTAATTCTCAATTTTTCCACAGTTTTTAATAGATTTGGAAAATTCTAGAGTTTCATACACCTGTAACTACTGTTTGTATGCTATGAAAAATTCATCGAAAAATCTATTACTTAGGAAGGAAAGTGTACCTGTAGCAACAAATGCAGCCAGTAATAAGTGAAGAAATGATGAAATTTCACATGTTTTTGCTACGTTTTTGAACTTCCACTGCGATGAGAGTGTCACCATGACCAGATAGGATTGAGGACTCAAAGTTTTACGAATTTATTTCTAGAAGTGTAGACAGTGGAAATTAGAATGCCCTGTGGTGACACTCCTGCTCCAAGTCGGCCCGTTTGACGTCCTATCCCCCTAAATAGTTATTCTATTATATTTCTCGTGATATGCTGTTTACAAAACAAACTGGGACACGAATAAATGATTGACACACCCGCATGAAGTACTCATAAAACTAACACCGACCGGGCCTTTAACGCCGGGCGGTACCAACCGGCCGCCGTGTCATCCTCAGGCGTCACAGGGCGCGGGGCATGTGGTCAGCACACCGCTCTCCGGCCGATGTCCGATTTAGTAAGTTTTTGACAACGACAACTCGCTCCTGAGAAAGCGTTCTCTTGGAAGACTGACGATACTGTAACGATCGGCAATCGTTTTACTTTTTCGTGAAACGAAAAGCCTTGTTGTGACTGAAGCGTTTTCGACAACAGTTGAACACACGATGGATCCCTTGCAAGAAGAGCATCCACAGGTTGTACGATAAATTTGTGCAGGAAGGAACAGTATTGGAAGCGAAGCGACCTCGGCCTAAGCCTGTTTGTTCGCCAGAGAATATTGAAGCGGTACGAGTTGCTGTACAGAGAAGTCCCGGGAAATCGTGTAGAAAGGCAGCAGTGCAACTGGGAATATCTAGACGCTCCGTTCAACGCATTCTTAAAAGTGACCTCCGTATGTACCCATACAAGATGACCTGTGCACAGAGGCTCACTGAAGAGCACAAGCAGCAGAGACTAATGTTTGCACAGTGCATGACAGGTTTGTGGAACATCGCCGTCATACGAGGCTACAACAGCCGGAAAAATCGGCGGTAGTAGAACACTGCCTAAATGAGGGACACAGTATGAAATTTGATGAAACTGTGGTAGTTGCCAACATTTCCGGTTTTTGGAACTGTGTCTATAAAGAGGCGACTGAAATTAGGTTGGCTGATAATTTAATCCACAATGTGTCTCCTCTTAGCAAGACGTGGAATCCTGTATTATCTCGCATCAAAACTGAACTTCCTTCGGTGCGGCTTGATTGCGATATATCGTTGCCAGCAGTGTTTCACTGAAGGGCGGCGCCACCTCCCTGTCTTGGAAAGCAGAAACCGTGATGGTCTGCGCATGCGCCGTGTACTGAACGGTGGCCTATATAGGACGTCGATTTGCAACCTGGCGTCAGTTCTCAGCGGGACTCATCAGCAGAAGCAGCATTTTCCTGAAGTTGGCGACCAGTTGGATCGCCGAAATATCGACTCAAGTTTATTTTAGGATCCGGCAAAAAACCCGAAGAGACTTTCAAGACTCAATCCATGTGACTATTTTCTTTGGGGGGTACCTAAAGGAAAAAATTTTCCCGAAACGTCCACGTAATTTAATGGAGCTCAGAAGACGTATTCTTAAAGCTTGCAGTGAAATTACGAAAGACATGTGCCGTAGGGTAATCACTAACTTCAGTGTTCGTTAGAAGGAAGTTTGGAAACGAAATGGTGGACATATTCAGCATGTGCCGAGTTAGAACAAATCTCCATGGACGGATCTTCATTGTAGTGTATGTTCCTTTCAGATTGTATTGAAGTTCAAAAACATTTCGACACCCCCACCCCCACCCACACACACACCCCCACCCACACACACCCACACCCCCACCCACACACACACACACACACACACACACACACGTTTCGGCAACACACACACACACACACACACACACACACACACACACACACACACACACACACACACGTTTCGGCAACACACACACACACACACACACACACACACACACACACACACACACGTTTCGGCAACACACACACACACACACACACACACACACACACACACACACACACACACACACACACGTTTCGGCAACACACACACACACACACACACACACACACACACACACACACACACGTTTCGGCAACACACACACACACACACACACACACACACACACACACACACGTTTCGGCAACACACACACACACACACGTTTCGGCAACACACACACACACACACACACACACACGTTTCGGCAACACACACACACACACACGTTTCGGCAACACACACACACACACACGTTTCGGCAACACACACACACACACACGTTTCGGCAACACACACACACACACACACACGTTTCGGCAACACACACACACACACACACGTTTCGGCAACACACACACACACACACACACGTTTCGGCAACACACACACACACACACACACGTTTCGGCAACACACACACACACACACACGTTTCGGCAACACACACACACACACGTTTCGGCAACACACACACACACACGTTTCGGCAACACACACACACACACACACACGTTTCGGCAACACACACACACACACACACACACGTTTCGGCAACACACACACACACACACACACGTTTCGGCAACACACACACACACACACACACACACACACACGTTTCGGCAACACACACACACACACACACGTTTCGGCAACACACACACACACACACACACGTTTCGGCAACACACACACACACACACACGTTTCGGCAACACACACACACACACACACGTTTCGGCAACACACACACACACACACACGTTTCGGCAACACACACACACACACACGTTTCGGCAACACACACACACACACACGTTTCGGCAACACACACACACACACACACACACGTTTCGGCAACACACACACACACACACACACACGTTTCGGCAACACACACACACACACACGTTTCGGCAACACACACACACACACACACGTTTCGGCAACACACACACACACACACACACACGTTTCGGCAACACACACACACACACGTTTCGGCAACACACACACACACACACACACACACACACGTTTCGGCAACACACACACACACACGTTTCGGCAACACACACACACACACGTTTCGGCAACACACACACACACACGTTTCGGCAACACACACACACACACACACACGTTTCGGCAACACACACACACACACACACACGTTTCGCCAACACACACACACGTTTCGGCAACACACACACACGTTTCGGCAACACACACACACGTTTCGGCAACACACACACACGTTTCGGCAACACACACACACGTTTCGGCAACACACACACACGTTTCGGCAACACACACACACGTTTCGGCAACACACACACGCGTTTTGGCAACACACACACGCGTTTCGGCAACACACACACACGTTTCGGCAACACACACACACGTTTCGGCAACACACACACACACGTTTCGGCAACACACACACACGTTTCGGCAACACACACACACGTTTCGGCAACACACACACACGTTTCGGCAACACACACACACGTTTCGGCAACACACACACACGTTTCGGCAACACACACACGTTTCGGCAACACACACACGTTTCGGCAACACACACACGTTTCGGCAACACACACACGTTTCGGCAACACACACACGTTTCGGCAACACACACACGTTTCGGCAACACACACACGTTTCGGCAACACACACACGTTTCGGCAACACACACACGTTTCGGCAACACACACACGTTTCGGCAACACACACACGTTTCGGCAACACACACACGTTTCGGCAACACACACACGTTTCGGCAACACACACACGTTTCGGCAACACACACACGTTTCGGCAACACACACACGTTTCGTGCGCCACCCTCTAGTTCCCAAGGATGAACGTCCATCTCCACAGGCGACCCCACTCCAATACCCCCGGGCGAGCGGGCGTTGCGAAATACAGTCGCGTCATCAAAAAACCTCAATTTTTATACAAACCCTGTATATCGTAAGTTAGGACGAAATCGGTGGTGAAATCCACTAGGGCATGTCGAT
The DNA here is from genome assembly GCF_023898315.1 of Schistocerca nitens. Lineage (NCBI taxonomy): Eukaryota > Metazoa > Arthropoda > Insecta > Orthoptera > Acrididae > Schistocerca > Schistocerca nitens. Next base: position 55,583,447 of record NC_064624.1, on the reverse strand, counting down.
GTTTGCAGGATATGGGGCCGGGCGCTGGACGTGACGCTGGAGGTGCTGCTGGTGGCGGGGATGGTGTGCCTGGCAGTGGCCGTGGGCCTCTACTTCGTCGACATGGGCTGGTGGAAGAGCGTGCTCGACGCCCTCAAGGACGTCGCCGTGTACTCTGCACTCACCGCCACGCTCTACGGCTTTTGGTTCCTTATCAACTACTTCAGGTCCTCCGGGCCTAAATAAACCCTCCGCAATTTACACTCCTCTATTAACTCTCGTCCTTCACTCGAGTACGCCGTTATTTCTAACGGGGGAAACTCGCCATCGCATCCCCTAAGATTGAGTGGTGAAATGACCCATTGGACAGCCCGTCAAAAACAGAACAAGTCGACCCTGAAAAAATGGGTAGTATACTGAACTGTGAAAAAAGGAAAATGCAAACAGTGAATGGTCCGAGATTAACAAGTTGTAATCTCCACCCCACCCCACCCCACCCCCTCCTAATTTGTTATTGTCCACAATAAGCGAAGTCTTATGAAAAATTTCAGAGGAGCAAAGACTACAATAAACTTTTCGTTAACTCAGCTTTTGGTGTGGAGTTGGCTCCAGTTCTTTTTTAGGACTCCGATTCTTGAAGCTGAAATTTTCACACTTTAAGTCCTCGTGGTTTAATTGATCTAAATAAATTTGAAGATTGTTGTTTCAGAATTTTTGTTGTTACGTTAATATACAGGGTGATTCATGAAGGTATGCAAATATTTTAAAAGTAAAACTTACGAAAAAAGTTCATATTTTATGAGGGTCAAAACCAATACACGCGAGGCATTACTTGCTCGCATTATGAATGCAATAGACGAAATTAAGAACAACTCTGTGAAACAAGCAACAAAAGCTTTTTCTACACGTGCATCTAAATGCACTGAACTCTGTGGTAATATTTAACGTTTATTGTTCGTGTGTTTTGAAGCTTTATGTAAACTGTACAACTTCCTTAACACAGAGCTTTGTTTTTTCCCCGGTTTAACAAATTCGCGTGTGCTCTGGTATTAATACAAGCAGATTATCTGACATTTACACAGTTATTACCATCATTTTTCCAAAATTAAAATCCTATATAACTTGCTGAAAACTTTGTGCAATTGTCTGGAATTCAGTAACAAATTTGGCCAAACAATTAATAAATAAAAAATTTTACGAAATTACTACTTTGCTTCTCTGGAAACTACTTTAGATACACGTCTGGGGCATGCTTTATTCGATTCACCAAATCAATAACAAAATGAATGGGAATCGTGCTTTGCTTTAACATAACTGAACGTAACTAAACATTAGTGGACCTATGTTTCTATGAAATTTCTTTAGTTTTACTTGCAGAGCAACATATTAAAGTACTTGCATATCTTCGTGAATCACCCAGTATTTTATAATATTTTAGTGTATCACACAGTCCTTCGAATTTTCATATTAACAAAGCCGAAATTACATTGTTCGTCCAAAATACAAAAATACGTCAGATCACATCAGTGGCATGCTTACTACTACCTCACTCAGCGGAAGTCATATTCAAAAAGGGTTTACAATTGAATTCTTAGTTTCGATTATTATTTCATAAATGAATCCAGAAATTAACGTAGTAAACGGTACTAGATTTGCGTAATTAATAATGGAAATTTTAAATGTGCCAAATAATTAGTGCTCTCAAATGTTTCTAAAAAAAATAGTTGTACATTCAGAGCCAGTGCTTATTGATTGTTAACACGGAAAATACAGTAATTCTTTTACATAAATCTTAGCTTGAAATATAACATCTTGTGTACAAAATTACATGAAAGTTTTCAGAAAATCAACTGAGATAATACTGACCTGTCCAAAATTTGAAAAATAGTGGTATCGACAACTACAGTTGAGGAAAAGTAATGCTAGAGGAAGATGTTCCGTCACTAAGTGCAACACCTGAACAAGCTGCAGAGCCGCGGCGTCGTGGTTAACTGATCATGGTGTGTGTTTGTAAATCGCATGAGCCGGGTTCGAAACTCCTCGTGCCTTTTCTTTCTTTCCACAACATTGGGAACTGTCCGTCCGGTCATTGAGCTTTCTCTTCTCTTTCTGTAGTCTTTGTCGTTGTCATACGTACACTGGTTACAGAATGTAAGTCATGCGGAAAGAATGCGTCACCCTCGCAAGTAGATGTGATCAATAGTTACAGCAAACCGCATAGTAGTCTCACAAAAATGGAAAAACGAGCGAGAGATGTTATAACAATGGAATTATAGAGTCAAAACTTCCAAAACGGAACGCTACTTCAAAAACACATTTTCTGACGGCACAGAGAAACTGATTTGAAGAAATGTATGATGAGATAAAAGAAATTATTCAGGTAAAGAAGGAAGACGAAAATTTAATAGTCATGGGTGACTGGAAATCGACAATAGGAAAATGGAGAGAGGGAAACATAGGTGAACATGGATTGGGGCTAAGAAATGAAAGAATTTTGCACAGAGCATAACTTAATCATAGTTAACACTTGGTTCAAGAATCATGAAAGAAGGTTGTATACATGGAAGGATCCTGGAGATAATAGAAGTTATCAGATAGATTATATAATGGAAAGACAGATTTAGGAACCAGGTTTTAATTTGTAAGGCATTTCTAGGGGCAGATATGGACTGACCACAATCTATTGGTTATGAATTGCAGATTAAAACTGAAGAAACTGCAAAAAGGTGGGAATTTAAGGAGATGGGACCCGGATAAACTGGAAGAACCAGAGGTTGTACAGAGTTTCAGAGAGAGCATAAGGGAACAATTGACAGGAATGGGGGAAAGAAATACATTAGAAGAAGAATGGGTAGCTTTGAGGGATGCAGTAGTGAAGGCAGCAGACGATCAAGTAGGTAAAAAGACGAGGGCTAGTAGAACTCCTTGGGTAACAGAAGAAATATTGAATTTAATTGACGAAAGGAGAAAATATAAAAATGCAGTAAATGAAGCAGGCAAAAAGGAATACAGACGTCTCAAAAATGAGATCAATAAAGGACTAATGTAAGGATGTAGAGGCATATCTCACTAGGGGTAAGATAGGTACTGCCTACAGAAAAATTAAAGATACCTTTGGGGAAAAGAGAGCCACTTGTATGAATATCAAGAGCTCAGATGGAAACCCAGTTCTAAGCAAAGAAGGGAAAGCATGAAGGTGGAAGGAGTATATAGAGGGTCTATACAAGGGCGATGTACGTGAGCACAATATTATGGAAATGGAAGAGGATGTAGATGAAGATGAAATGGGAGATACAATACTGCGTGAAGAGTTTGACGAAGCACTGAAAGACCTGAGTCGAAACAACGCCCCAGGAGTAGACAACATTCCATTAGAACTACTGACGGCCTTGGGAGAGCCAGTCCTGACAAAACTCTACCATCTGGTGAGCAAGATGTATGAGACAGGCGAAATACCCTCAGACTTCAAGAAGAATATAATAATTCCAATCCCAAAGAAAGCAGGTGTTGAGAGATGTGAAAATTACCGTACTATCAATTTAGTAAGTCACAGCTGCAAAATACTAACGCGAAATATTTTCAGACGAATGGGAAAACTGATAGAAGCCGACCTCGGAGATGTTGGAACACGTGAGGCAACACTGACCTTACGACTTATCTTAGAAGAAAGATTAGGGAAAGGCAAACCTACGTTTCTAGCATTTGTAGACTTAGAGAAAGCTTTTGACAATGTTGATTGGAATACTCTCTTTCAAATTCTGAAGGTGGCAGGGGTAAAATACAGGGAGCGAAAGGCTATTTACAATTTGTACAGGAACCAGATGGCAGTTATAAAAGTCGAGGGGCATGAAATGGAAGGAGTGGTAGGGAAAGGAGTGAGACAGGGTTGTAGCCTCTCTTCGATGTTGTTCAATCTGTATATTGAGCAAGCAGTAAAGGAAACAAAAGAAAAGTTCGGAGTAGGTATTAAAATTCATGGAGAAGAAATAGAAACTTTGAGGTTCGCCGATGACATTGTAATTGTCAGAGACAGCAAAGGACTTGGAAGAGCAGTTGAACGGAATGGATGGTGTCTTGAAAGGAGGATATAAGATGAACTTCAACAAAAGCAAAACGAGGATAATGGAATGTAGTCAAATTAAATCGGGTGATGCTGAGGGAATTAGATTAGGAAATGAGACAAAGTAGTAAAGGAGTTTTGCTATTTAGGGAGTAAAATAACTGATGATGGCCGAAGTAGAGAGGATATAAAATGTAGACTGGCAAGGTAAGCGGTTCTGAAGAGAAATTTGTTAACATCGAGTATAGATTTAAGTGTCAGGAAGTCGTTTCTGAAAGTATCTGTATGGAGTGTAGCCATGTATGGAAGTGAAACATGGATGGTAAATAGTTTGGACAAGAAGAGAATAGAAGCTTTCGAAATGTGGTGCTACAGAAGAATGTTTAAGATTAGGTGGGTAGATCACGTAACGAATGAGGAGGTATTTAATAGAACTGGGGAGAAGGACTGAAGACCACAACAACAACAGTGTTTGGATGCTACACTAACGCCAGTGAGTTGTCTACTTATCTTTCGCGAGTCTGATTTACGCTGTGGGTGACTTTTCTACATTTTATGACACCCCTCTCACATAATAGTGAGCTCTACAACTATGGCACAGTGCTTTCATTACTACGTCTGTCAAATACACTGCTCGAAACAATTAGGGGATCACCTGAGATGATATACGCAATTAATTTATTCAGATATCTGCTACAATGTTAATTTACTTGAGGTTTACGTGGCGTTTACATAGAGCGAGGCAGCATGGGCTACCATAATAGTGAAACAGTCGCTATCGTTGTCGTGAATGGTGTGTGATCACCTCGGACGGCCAGTACAATTGCACACCTGCGTGGCACGAACAGTATGAGGTTATCAATCAGCTGTTGAGGGATATTTGGCCATTCTTCCACGAGTGCAATATCCAGCTCTGCAACCGTTGTGGGAGGTGCTGGTCTGGCTGCAATGCGTCTGCCAAGTGCCTCCCACACACGCTCGATGGGGTGAACAAGGTGGCCACTCCATTCGTTGAATTCCCTCAGCTTCAAGCATGCTGTCCACCAGTGCAGCTCTGTGGGCACGAGCGTTATCGCCCACCAGAAGGAACCCGTCTCCTATGGCACCCGCGTAGTGCACAACAAAAGGTAGAGCGATCTCGCCTCTCTACCTCTGAGCAGTCAAACCGCCATTCTGAACGGCATAGAGGTCCGTAAGTCCGCCAACACTGAATCCTGCACACTATTTGCCCACCACAATGATATGGTTGGTTGGTTGGTTGGTTGGTTTTGGGGTTTGACGGGGGCTAAACACCGAGGTCATCAGTCCCTGTTCCAGACATACATACTTGTAAAAGGCCTATACAGTAGAAGCGTAACTTCTGCACCCAGAGGGAGGGAACACCTAGGGGTACAGAGCTAAAATGAACACAGCAATAACACAAAATAGAGGACACTTAAAAGTAGCAGAGCAAATAGTTGACTAGAGTAAAACAGACTAGACAGTGGTTGATGGATCAGGTAGAAGGTCAACCACTCAACTACAAACTAAGAACCTCCAGCTGGAAAACGTTGATAGAGATACCAACACAACTTGTTACCATAAAGACACTATTTTGGGATCCACGTCAAAATTAAAAGTCGCTGGAGTGGGTGTAGCCTGAGAAATCGTGCGAGAGCGCCCACACTAGAGCGAGTGATAAAACCCAGCTGCACGGATAAAACGTAAAACAGTCAGCTATAGAGGCATCGTCACCTAGAATTAAAGGAAGTGCGGCTGGTAAATTATAGGACTGCCGCAAGGGGACTAAAAGGGGGCAGTCCACCAGAAGATGGACAACTGTCAGCCCTGCATCACAGCGACACTTGGGCGGGTTCTCAAGACGAAGGAGATAGCTGCGGGCCAACCGCGTATGTCCAATTCGGAGGCGGCAGAGAACAACAGAGTCTCTACGCGTGCCCCTTAACGGTGAGTTCCGTACGGCCGTGGACGACGTGACCGTGCGGAGCTTATTTGGCGTGTTCGAGACAGACCATTCATAGCTCCAGACATCGCGCAACTTGCGATGTAGGGCTGACCGGAGGTCTCTTGCCACGAGACCTAGCTCCAGGGGTGGCGAAGTGGTGGCCTGCTCGGCCAACCGATCGATACGTTCGTTTCCTGGAATGCCTATGTGGCCCGAAGTCCACACAAACGTCGCTGAACGACCACACTCGGCGAGAGCAAAAACAGCATCTCTAATACCGCGCACCAAAGGGACCCGAGAAAAACGCTGGTCGAGTGCTTGCAATCCACTCAGGGAGTCACTGCATGTGACAAATGACTCCCCAGGGCAGGAGGAAAGGTGAGCGAGTGCACGATAAAGAGCAACCAGCACAATGATACGGTGATGTTTCCTGGAAACAAGCAGCATTGTTCCGAGTTCCATTCTCTCCAGATGCGGGAACGATTGTCTGGCTGAACAGAAAATCTTGACCCATCTGAACAGCACCTGGCGCCATGCGTTACCTATCCTGATATTCCTCCGGCCAGTTTCTGCGGGATAAGCGGTGTCGTGGTTTAAATGGGACACACCATAGGCCTCCGTGCGTAGAGGCCACATTCCCGAAAGCCATTTCGGACTGTGTTGATACTGCGCGTCCTGTTGCCGCCTGGAGGGTGCGTTGCAGCCGAGTTGCATTCAGCGTCCTGCCTGGACGGGTTGTTAACCGAAGATAACGGTCAACTCTTGCTGACGTTACCCGTGGACGACATTGGCCTTTGCTTCTTTTAAGGGGGGGGGGGGGGGGGGTTAGGACGTCAATCGGGCCGACTTTGAGCAGGAGAGGCACCACAGGACATTTTAATTTCCACTGTCTATACTTTTACAAATAGATTCATAAAACTTTAACAGCATGACCAGGAAGGATTCAGGATTCATACTCATAGCAATGGAAGCTCTAAAACTTAACAAATCATTTTTTTACGTGGGAAATTCCGTCATTTTTTTTTACTTACTACTGGCTGCATTTGTTGCTATAGGTACACTTTTCTTCCTAAGAGGGATTCTTCGGTAACTTTTACACAGCATACAAACCATAATCACACGTGTATGAAACTCTAAAAGATATTTAATTTATGAAAAATGAATGAACTGTTACATTTTAAACTTCATGTTTAGAAAAAAATTCAAGTTCTATAGTTAATTATCTCAATTTTTTCCACAGTTTAATAGATGTGGAAAAATCTAGAGTTTCATACACCTGTAACTACTGTTAGTATGCTATGAAAAATTCATCGAAGAATCTCTTACTTAGGAAGAAAAGTACCTATAGCAGCAAATGCAGCCAGTAATAAGTGAAAAATGATGAAATTTCACATGTAAAAAAAGGTATTTTGCTACGTTTTTGAACTTCCACTGCGATGAGAGTGAGCCCTCAATCCTTCCTGGTCATGCTGTTAAAGTTTTATGAATTTACTGTGGTGACTCCTGCTCCAAGTCGGCCCGTTTGACGTCCTACCCATCTTAACGATTCCTGCTGCCTGAAATCGCGTCCAGGTCCTGGAAATTACTCTTTAGGACACTCCAATAGCTGCAGCCACCTCCCTCTGTGTGTCCCACTTCCTACCGTCCAATGGCTTTCCATGCCGTCGCTTCGTGTGAGTGACGTCGTTGCATTGCACTACCTGCTCACTGCACTATCTGAACCCAACTGCTCGTGTAATTCGTTTGGTAGAGAGAACGAGTCCACATGCACTCCCTCTGCAGCAACTTTCCGTTATTACCACTACCACGGTGACCGTAATGTTGTTGCCTCCACTCCGTAGAACCGACAGAAAGACGTCGAACCATTTTAGTTCATTCTGCCGATGACAATATTTCAGAACACAGATATCTCAACTGATCCCAAATTGTTTTGACCAGTGTATTTAACCGTGTACGTCGCTGTTTTGGCGCGTCTATCACACATCTAACGTTTTTCAATAGAAATTTTGAATGACGGAAGATCTGACGGTTTGGCGCACGTCTATTGCGTTCTTGCGCTGCGTATGTTTAGTTTTATTACAATTTATCTCACTATGGAAAATACGATCAAGGGGGAAAAACCGAACACTGACAATTACTAATATGCACGTGCGCGTTCTTCTCAGCCATATATTACGCAGGGCGAGTCTAAAATGAAAACCTACATCCTGTAAGTCTGAATGCAGTACGGTAACTCTCCGGTTCTTCCACGTACGATATATACTGCATTTACATGAATTTTCATTAGAAGTCTAAGTAGGATAGAAATTTTCGCTTAATGTGTCTTTCAGTGTGAGGGCGAAATAACTGAAGTTCATGTGTCCATCCGAAGAAAGCCGTTATCAGGTTTTAATATTTCCTTTAGCAGACTTTCATGGGTATATTTCTCAATTTCAACAAGTCCCTGGACTGGTATCTTATTTTCTTTGTCTTGTTTGTACACAGTGACAAATTCAATGTAAGAAATGCTTCGTCTGCATCGGTAGTAATTCCCACTAGTATCAAAATATTTCGCTTCACGAACAGCATCTGTTTCAAATGTGACTCTGCATTTGGCCATCGCCATACAGCCATTTATCACATTTGCGAAGTATGTTTCTTAAGGGGGGTAGGACGCCAAACGGGCCGACTTGGAGCAGGAGAGCCACCACACAACATTTCAATTTCCACTGTCTATACTTTTACAAATTCATAAAACTGTCAGCATCAACAGGTTCATAATTTTCACTCATAGCAGTGGAAGTTCTAAAACGAAGTAATTTTTTGTGTGTGAAATTTCATCATTTTTTCACTTACTAATGGCAGCATTTGTTCCTATAGGTACACATTTCTTCCTAAGTAAGAGAGACTCTTCGATGAATTTTGCGCAGCATACAAACCACACTTACAGGTGCATGAAACACTAGTTTTCCTGATCTATTAAAAACTGTGGTAAAAATTGAGGTAATTAACTATAAAATTTGTGTTTTTCTGAATATAAAGTTTAAAATATAACAGTTCGTTTTTTTCATACATTAAATAAATTCTAGAGTTTCATACACCTTTGAGTATGATATGTATGCTGTGCAAAATTCATCCAAGAATCTAACTTATGAAAAGTCTACCTATAGCAACAAATGCAGCCATTAGTAAGTGAAAAATGATGAAATTTCGCATGTACAAAAATTTATTTTGTTATGTTTTCGAACTTCCACTGCCGTGAGTGTGAATCCTGAATCCTTCCTGGTGATGCTGACAAAGTGTTACGAATTTATTTGTAAAAGTATAGACAGTAGAAATTAAAATGTCCTGACATGCCTCTCCTGCTCCATGTTGGCCCGCTTGACGTCCTACCCCCCTTAAGGGGAGCCGGAGGTGGTCAAATTCAAAAAATTACAATTTTTGCTACCGAAAATTAATTGGAACATTCCTCTTTAATGTAAACTTTGAATTATTGTTCTACTCGCCCTAGAAGTGGAGTTATTACAATTTTCCCCCACGTCTGCAGAGGAAATGGGCGGCCGCTGAATGCATCTAACACCCTCTCGTGACTTCCTGGCGAACTGCTTGGGATTTTCTCGGCCTGTTACGCATACAGCGAGTGTGCAAGGGTTGGCTACATTGTTTTCTGTGACAAATGAAGCGCTAAGAGCGCGGAACATCGCCTCTTTGCTGTTTACAGTTTCGAATTAGTTCAGTGTTGCACCTGTTGTTGGTAGTATTATACTTCTTGTGTAAAGCGTTTTTCTGGTTACGATGCCACGTTTTAGTAACCGTGTATATAAGAAGAGGAAGAACGTAGGGAAAAGAAAATTAACACTAATACCAAGTTGCGATACTACAATTACTGAAACAGTGCGTTCTTCTGCTAAGCAACACATGGCCGGCCATAGCCCTGTGACATCATCTAGCAAGAAGCTGACTGGTGGAGGTGACAGATTTCGTGAATATGTTAGTGACAGTGATGATATTAACGAAGTACTGAATATTGGAATATTATCTTCTGTGCTGAAAGAAAGTGTTCTGTGCAAAATGTGTTCAAGTGTAGGAGTGGGACTAGAGATGACAAAGCACTTTGGTGAAAATGGACGATCTAGAGTGTTTGATGTGAACGTTCGAATTGTGTATGGTCTTCGATCCATTGGAAAAGGGTCTGATGCTGGTAAACTGTTTTCTGGTATTATGAACTTGCCATCACCTCCAAGCAAATTTGGAGTACTGCTGTGAACTGGTAGGATCCTCTGTTGAAGATGTGGCTTTGAAAACCATGAAGGAAGCAGTGGAGGAATCTGTAGAAATGAACGGTGGTTCTAAGGATTTGGTAGTGGCATTAGATGGTTCCTGGCAAAAGAGGGGTCATAAATCCCTGAATGGGGTTGTAGCTGCTACTTGTGGTGATAGCGCAAAAGTGATAGATGTTGCAATATTATCAAAACATTGTAGGTGCAAAAATAAAATCCAAGGAGAGCACAGTGGAACCTGTGAGGCAAATTTTAGTGGCTCAAGTGGAGCAATGGAAGTGGGTGGAGTGAAACAAATTTTTGAATGTTCAGTTCCCAGATACAATGTTAGGTACAAATACTACCTTGGGGATGGTGACTCCAAAGGTTTCAAGACTATACAGGAACTGAAACCATATGGAAATGAATTTTTAGTTGAAAAGTTGGAAAGCATTGGGCATGTGCAAAAGTGTACGGGTGCACCGCTTCGAAGGCTCAAACAAACTTTGGGTTCAAGTAAGCTCAGTGTTGGAAAGACAGTAGGAGGGAAAGGCAGGCGTACTGATGAGGTGATTGAACGTCTACAGAGATACTATAAGTATGCTATAAGGCAAAATACTAGTAATGTTACAGACATGCGAAAAGCTGTGTGGGCATTGTTCCTTCATACTGCCTCTTCCAATGAATACCCTCAACACAGCCTGCACCCAAAAGATTCCTGGTGCAAATATAATGCAAAAAAGAACTATGATCACAAACATGGTTTGCCAGCAGCTGTGATAAATGCAATAAAACCAATTTTTCATGACTTAGCACAGCTAGAATTGTTACACAAATGTCTACACGGAAAGACGCAGAATCCTAATGAGAGCGTAAACAATTTGATTTGGAAAGTGATTTCTGAAAGGGTGTTTGTAAGCATAAAAACACTGCACTTTGGCATTTGATGATGCAATAGCAACCTACAACCAAGGGAACAGTGTGAAGTTCTGAAGGCATTAGGATTTACAGCTGGGGTGAACACTGTACGAGCACTAAGAAATATTGACAGAGAAAGGATAAGAGGAGCAGAAAGAAGAGAAAGGCATATGAAGTATGATGGAACAACAGGCCATAAAAGAAGACAGAAGAGGAAGCTTTTGGAGGATGGAGACCCATCCACTCAAGCTAGAGATGAAATTTTTATACAGCACTCCTAGTGGTCAAACTTACATTGTAACACAGCCATTTGGCAATATGTTCAGTAGTTTCATTTCAGTTTAATTATAAAGCAATTATTTGTAAAAAAATTGCGTCATTAAAAAAATAACTGGAAGGGAACTATAAAAGATACTCCAAAATCCCTGTCATAACTGCAATACTAAACCACTCTATATGTTAAAAAAATTCAAATTTTTCTATTTGGTAGTTTATTCATAAATGTTCCTCAAACTTAGTGATTTTAACATGGGCAGCATAGGCACCTCCGGCTCCCCTTAATAGTTATTCTATTATATCTTTCGTGATTTACAAAACAAACTGCAACATGAATAAATGATTGAAACACCTGCATGAAGTACTCATAAAACTAACACTGACTGGGCCTTTAACGCCGGGCGGTACCAACCGGCCGCCGTGTCATCCTCAGGCGTCACACGACGCGGGGCATGTGGTCAGCACACCGCTCTCCGGCCGATGTCCGATTTCGTGACCGATACCGCTACTTCACTGAGAAGTAGCTCCTGGCCTCACGGGCTGAGAGCACTCCACTTGCCAACAGCGCTCGGCTGACCTGGACGTGACCCATCCAGCCCGACAGCGCTCAACTTCGGCGATCTAACGGGAACCGGTTTTACCAGTGCGACAAGGCCGTTGGCATTATGTGATTACACCACAACAAAGAAGTTTGCAAAATTTCACACACGTATACGATGTCTAGGTATGTCATACTTATTAAGAAGTTGAGCATCGCATTTAATACCTGTGTTCTCTTTTGGGCTGACAACACTGCTGGCAACGTTCCAAGAGGAATCTTTGCGTTAAGCAATGCGCTGATAGAGGATTTTTGTTGGCTTGTATCTGGTATACGAGAACAGCAGGGGATTCAAGTTCCTCTACTTCGTAACTACGTAATGCATATTCCTTAAATCTTATCGGAACAGGTGTTTGGGAATTTGACACGATTCAGACGTATGCGCGCAATTATTATTCTAATGAGTAAATGTAGGGGATAACGCTATTCTATGTTGCAACTGGCCATATCTTACTCCTTTTGATATCTCGGTCGAATCTTGTTGCGCTGAGCTAATTGTTGAAGGAATCCACAATGAATGCTACTATTCTTGCTTGCTTATTTGTAACGACTTCCTCAGCAATTTCTATAATTATAAGCGAGACATGTCGCATTTTAGTTTTTTAGGGCTCTATAGCACACTTGCGGAAAGACCAGACAAGAGTGAGGTTAAAAATTGAAACTTGGTTGGTCTGTTTGTGGGCTTGACAATCTTGAGGCTGGCAAACAGCATATTTGACGATTGAGTTGAATCGCATACGGGAGCCTTTACGAACCTTATCTTGAGAAATGTTTTATCCACTCGTGTGTCAGTTTTCTGCACCTCTCACATTTGTCGCAACGTCGTCTTCTAAAATCCCTAAACTACTTATGAGAAACCCTGTATATAACATTACCGCTAACGTTTTAGCGACAATTTTCTCTGCAAGACGTGTGGGTCACCGACACATTAACTGTCCCAGCCCTGCTTTTGTGTGTCTTTCTTAATCAGCTGGTAAGTGGATTCATTTATGGTGACAAGGATTCGAAGCCATCCATACACAGAGAACCCTCAATACTTGGTTCACACTGGCAGTGATAGGTCATTGTCTACAAAACCTTTCAAAAAAAACTATACTCCTGAAAGAGGGCAAACGAGGTTTGCAGAAAATTTGTCAGCCAGGGGAAAGTCCATGTCGCACAGTGATGACTCACTAGACACTATTACTTCAAAAATGGTTCAAATGGCTCTGAGCACTACGGGACTTAACATCTGTGGTCATCAGTCCCCTAGAACTTTGAACTACTTAAACCTAACTAACCTAAGGACATCACACACATCCATGCCCAAGGCAGGATTCGAACCTGCGACCGATGCGGTGGCGCGGTTCCAGACTGTAGCGCCTAGAACAGCTCGGCCACACAGGCCGGCACTATTACTTATGATCACAGGTTTTATCCGCCGATTGCTATATGTGACTAAGTTTAATCCTCCCAAAACTGCGGTGATCTCCACTTACATCTCCATATGAAGAATGCGTCTTATGGCCAGGAGATCTGAAGATTACCTAACCGCCACTATTCGGTAGTTCATTTAGCGTTACCCAGGACGTGTATCTTTCTGCTAAGGACACTAACTAGCTATACACTATGTTAGACAATCGCCCCATTAAAACCTCGCACACTAGCTGATAGCCCCGACAGCTACAGACCAATAGCCCTGCTATCCATGACGTACTTGTCACAAGCAGCTTATCCATAATAAAATTTGTATTGGATTACTTTAAGGAATTCCGATCGAACAAGCAGGCTTCCAGCCAAAAGGAAATTACACAGACGAACTTATGTTACTCAGTCTATATCGACGGAGCATTTCGAATGAAACTTAGAACCGCAGCAATATTTTTAATCTTTCAGCGATATACGGTTCTCCCTCCCTCCCTCCCACCCTCCCTCTCTCTCTGTGAGTGTGAGTGTGTTAAATTCCTTACAGATCGACCGCTCAACTAATCGAAAATACGCTCAACTAATCGAAAATACGCTGAATGATCGAGTGTTGCAAGTAGTCACGGGATCTGACATCAGCTCCAAGAAAAATAACTAGCGGTCCACCTCAATGTCCTTGTTCGATTTCTCTCCAGTTTGCCGACAGTTGTGTAATTGCAACCAAGACGAGTTCAACAAGCGGAAGAAATCCTGACGGCTCCAGCATTACTAAATGAGGAGCCAATTTTAAGTAGTTTATAAAACTTATTTCAAATGCTCCACCAGAAAATTTCTGCATGACCTGCAGTTTGTAGTTCTATGACACAATTTTGCCAAATATCCTGGTGAGGATGACAACCTTTTGCTTCAACAGTGACCGACCGTGATTTCTCAGCCTCAGATTTGAGCCAACAGGATTTATTCAACCTAAGTGTATAGCGAGTGGCAATGTCTCCTATTCGAGCGCACATGATGTACATGAAGGCAATGTATCTGAAGGCGTGTTGCTACTTAACATTCTTGGGTTTTAACTCATACCATGATCAGCTGCGGGTTCCATCCATTTATCAAATGAAATTTCCAACTCAAACGACTTTAGATACCGCGTAATATGAAGCAAACTTATCAATTATATAAATATAACGTAATAAGAGCCTTATCTCCAGACACTTATCTGGTCCTTCCGTGCGAAATGAATACTACGCAAGACAATGTCGCTGCTACAAAGTGCATGAAAATCAACTACTAACATAAAATTCCCAATTCTCGACGATCTTTCCTGACATTCATCCTCGAGCCCTTCACGTTAGTATGTTACCGTGCATGTTATATTGATACGCAGCAGCCGTGGATTCTGCGACCACGTTAATAGCAGACAGCTGACTAGTTCACATGCCAAAATTTCGTTTCTAACAATCCGACGAACGTACAACGTCTCTTGTGCATTTGCTCCGTACAATGTTAGGATGAGTTAAGGGCCAGCGGTACTCTACTGCCGAGCAGTTATGACCCTTTAAAGGCAATTATTTCACAGCGATAAAACGGCCCAGTCGTTTATAAAATTATGCAGGAAATCAGTAGGCTACAAAAAATGACCCAAGTCGCAGTTTCAGCAACGTGTCATTCAAGGGTACCGCAAACGAATTCGAATGCGGTGGGACGAACAATGGACTGGATGAATCGAGTAGAAAGGGAAACAACACAGCCATATGAAACTTCGTGGCAGATTAAAACTGTGTGCCGGACCGAGACTCGAACTCTGAAGCTTTGCCACACAGTGCTCGGGTAGCTCAGTTGGTAGAGCACTTGCCCGCGTAAGGCAAAGGTCCCGAGTTAGAGTCTCGGTCCGGCACACAGTTTTAATCTGCCACGAAGTTTCATATAAGCGCACACTCCGCTGCAGAGTGAAAATCTCATTCTGAACACAGCGATATACCCTGTAATGCCATCAACCTTTTGGTACATTAGACACTCTGTGTCAGGATGATTTTATATATCCATTGCACAAACGAAATCCAAATCGATTTAAAAACACTTTCATCGCTTGGGCCTATTCGACAATTCTCTTTGCACTTTGGGATAAGGAGGAGGCACGAACCGTATATGATGTTCCGAAGAGACAGATTTAGTATCAATCAGCTGGATGCTATGTAGTACAAAAGCCGCCCCCCCTCCCTCCCCCACTGTGTTTGTACTCTTTGCGAACCGACGTTTTGGCCTAGAGAAGACAACCAACACGAGACGACCGAAGGGGACAGAGCAGAATTCAGAAACTGCATTGGTGAAGGACCTCAATTACACAATACATCAGGAAACAAATCTGACAACGTTTACTACACTTATACAATTTTTTTTATTTGAAAATTACACACGTTCCTTGTAACTGACAACTTTGCAGATATATAAGCTTTGCATATTCGTACCATTTCTGTAACATACATGTTTTGCTATAAATGGAATTAAATTTGTATAGGTGAAAGAGTGACAGTTGTTTCTAATGTGTATAAATTATGATTGGCTGTGTTGCCGTGAAACCAAAACCAAGTAAACAGGAAATACAAAATTGACACCCACAATATAATGCAAAGAATAAATGCTGTGGAAACTACAGCTGCAAGACTTGCCGTCGCAACCTCGTTATCAAGCTGCTGCTGTGGCAGGCAGGACTCCTCATTGCACAAGAGCACTAACTTCATAAGAACGAAGTCCCCTGAAAGCGGGCATCCAGCCAGAGAGTGAAAACAGGGCCACACAATCAAAATACACATACACGTTCGCCTAAATAAATGCGGAATCTATATTTTTTACGTTTTCTCCATCTAAAGGCACAATCGGCAGTCAACCTGGTACGGTATATACTACTAAGAGCCGAAGAAACTGGTACACTTGATTAATATCGTGTAGGGCTGAAGAGCCGCAACACGACGAGGCATAAACTCGACTAATGTCTGAAATAGTGCTGACACCATGTATCATGCAGGATTGTCCATAAATCAGAAGACTACGAGGGGGTGGAGATTATTCTGAACAGCACGTTTCAAGGCACCCCAGACACGCTCAATAATGTTCATGCTTGGGCAGTTTGGTGGCCAGCGGAAGTGCTTTAAGCCACTCTGTAGCAATTCTGGTACTGTGGGGTATTGAACTGTCCTGCTGGAATAGCACAAGCCCGTCGGAATGCACAATGGACATTAATGGATGCAGGGGATCAGACACGATGCTTAGGCACGTGTCACCTGTCAGAGTCGTACCTAGACATATCAGGGTCCCGTGTTACTAACTGCACACGCACCACACCATTACAGAGCCTTTACCAGTTTGAACAGTCCCCTGCTGACATCCAGTGTCCGTGAATTCATGATGTGGTCTCCATAACCGTAAACGTCCATCCCCTCTATACAATTTGAAACGAGACTGCTCCAATCTGGCAACATATTTCCAGTCATCAACAGTCCAATGTCGGTGTTGACAGGCGCACGGGAGGCGTAAAGCTTTATGTCGTGCAATTATCAAGGGTACACGTGTGGGCCTTCGGCTGCGAAAGCCCATATCCATGATGTTTCGTAGAATGATTCGCACGCTGATACTTTGTGATGGCCCAGCATGGAAATCTGCAGCAATTTGCGGAAGGGTTCAACTTCTGCTGTCACGTTGTACGATTCTCTTCAATTGTCGTTGGTCCCGTACTTGCAGGATTTTTTTCCGGCCGCAGTGATGTAGATTTTGTTTTACCAGATTCCTAATATTCACTGCAAACTTTTTAAAGGGTCGTACGAGAAAATCCCCACTTCATCGGTACCTCTGGTATGTGTCCCACCGCTCGTGCGCCGACTAGAACACCACGTTCGAACTCACTTAAATCTTGATAACCTGCCGTTGTTGCAGCAGCAACCGATCTAACAACTGCGCCAGAGCCTTGCTGTATTATACAGGCGATGCCGACCGGCTACATACTGTTGTGCTGTCAGTTCCCTCGGTGACAGCCGTGACCCGAATTCATACCGTGACTCGTTATCCTGCGCCAGACCCTTGCTGTATTGTATAGGCGATGCCGACCGGAGCGCCGTCTTCTGCCTGTTTACTTATCTCTGTATTTTAATACACTTGCCTCTAAGTTTCTCTGGCGCTTCAGTGTGTATAGTTCCTTTAAAGTCAGTGCCGCCATTAGACTTGTTTATTTGCAGTGTTACAGTTACACAATCATGATTTCGGCTTCAAAGTGCCATCATCAAGTGTATTCTGAAAGCATATTAGACAATAACAGAAATAGATAAGTGATATAACCATATAAGAATCCATATTTTAATGCTTACTTACAAGTGTCATACAGTGCCTAAGATGGCATACTCTGAGGGAATTAGATTAGGAAATGAGACACTTAAAGTAGTAAAGGAGTTTTGCTATTTGGGGAGCAAAGTAACTGATTATGGTCGAAGTAGAGAGGATATAAATTGTAGACTGGCAATGGCAAGGAAAGCCTTTCTGAAGAAGAGGAATTTGTTAACATCGAGTATAGATTTAAGTGTCAGGAAGTCGTTTCTTAAAGTATTTGTATGGAGTGTAGTCATGTATGGAAGTGAAACATGGGCAGTAAATAGTTTGGACAAGAAGAGAATAGAAGCTTTCGAAATGTGGTGCTACAGAAGAATGTTGAAGATTAGGTGGGTACATCACGTAACGAATGAGGAGGTATTTAATAGAATTGGGGAGAAGAGGAGTTTGTGGCACAACTTGACAGGAAGAAGGGATCGGTTGGTAGGACATGTCCTGAGGCAACAAGGGATCACAAATTTAGCATTGGAGGACAGCGTGGAGGGTAAAAATCGTAGAGGGGGACCAAGAGATGAATACACTAAGCAGATTCAGAAGGATGTAGGTTGAAGTAGGTACTGGGAGATGAAGAAGCTTGCACAGGATTGATTAGCATGGAGAGCTGCATCAAACCAGTCTCAGGACTGAAGACCACAACAACAACATTAAACACATTGTCTGAGGGTCGATATTTCTGGTAAACCCTACTGCTTTGTTTCATCATCAATGATGTATACCATCTTGACAGAGTTGGTTAACTGTCAAATTGTCTTGGTCAAAGAAATTCCTGTTACAAGCAGCTGACATTTCTTTTAATCTTTGGACTCAGTGTCCGGTAGGATTAGAAGTTATCAAGAACACACTCAGCTTTGGACTGGGAATGGGTCGACGCTGCTACGGTTTCTCAACAGACGTCAGCGCAGAAACGAACTACAGAGAAGCAGAAAGGAAAGTTCGGCCGCCTTTCACAACAACATGGTGCGGACTACAGATCTTCAGAACGCACCGTCATCAACTCGACGGCTAGAGATGCCGACGCGGGTGCAATGTCGGCACTTAAGAAAGGACTTAATTTCGCACCTTCACCGCGGGACCTTTCTGTCTGCGAAATAAGCGGTGTTTAACATTTAACAGGCAGTCCACAAGCTCCTACATGAAACAGCAGACGGAATACGGCGAGAAACCAACCGCATACTGACAAATGCGAAGTTACCAGCATCCAACACGACCAGGGCTGAGCGCAACGGCCTTCGAGCACTACGTAATGATGAAAGCATTGTGGTACTTCCTGCTGACAAGGACAATGTCGCCGTAATTATGGAGTTAGAGGGCTACGATACGAGGATCTGTGCGCTACTGAACGAAGATACTTATCACAAGCTCCCACGTGACCCGACATCGAGAACAGTAAGAAAAACATCACAACTTCTTAAGCGACCTTCAATGGAATTCTTCAATGTTAAAAATCTTCTCCCAGAGACGCCTAGACCTCCTACTGCTTATGGTTTACCGAAGATACACAAGGACGGGACGCCATTTCGCCTTACTGTGTCCGCAGTAGGTTCTCCAACATACAAGCTGGCGCAGTACTTGGCCAAGCTCCTCGCTCCACACGTGGGACACTGCGGACATCATATAAAAAAAACTCGGCAGATTTTATCAGCAAAATCGACCGTCTACGCCTCAGTGAGGATGATACGGCCAGTTTTTATGTAGTAGCGCTATTTACGGATGTGCCTATCACAGACGCTTTGGACCTAATTTCACAGTACCTTGTAAATGACGTGATCGAGCTATTTAGGCACACTGAGTCGGAACAAGGCCCCGGGAGTAGGCAACATTCCATTAGAACTACTGATGGCCTTGGGAGAGCCAGTCCTGACAAAACTCTACTATCTGGTGAGTAAAATGTATGAGACAGGCGAAATACCCTCAGACTTCAAGAAGAATATAATAATTCCAATCCCAAAGAAAGCAGGTGTTGACAGATGTGAAAATTACCTAACTATCAGTTTAATAAGTCACAGCTGCAAAATACTAACGCGAATTCTTTACAGACGAATGGAAAAACTGGCAGAAGCGGACCTCGGGGAAGATCAGTTTGGATTCCGTAGAAATGTTGGAACACGTGAGGCAATGCTAACCTTACGACTTATCTTAGAAGAAAGATTAAGGAAAGGCAAACCTACGTTTCTACTTAGAGAAAGCTTTTGACAATGTTAACTGGAATACTCTCTTTCAAATTCTGAAGGTGGCAGGGGTAAAATACAAGCAGCGAAAGGCTATTTACAATTTGTACAGAAACCAGATGGCAGTTGTAAGAGTCGAGGGGCATGAAAGGGAAGCAGTGGTTGGGAAGGGAGTGAGACAGGGTTGTAGCCTCTCCCCGATGTTATTCAATCTGTATATTGAGCAAGCAGTAAAGGAAACAAAAGAAAATTCGGAGTAGGCATTAAAATTCATGGAGAAGAAGTAAAAACTTGGAGGTTCGCCGATGACATTGTAATTCTATCAGAGACAGCAAAGGACTTGGAAGAGCAGTTGAACGGAATGGACAGTGTCTTGAAAGGAGGATATAAGATGAACATCAACAAAAGCAAAACGAGGATAATGGAATGTAGTCGAATTAAGTCGGGTGATGTTGAGGGTATTAGATTAGGAAATGAGAGGCTTAAAGTAGTAAAGGAGTTTTGCTGTTTGGGGAGCAAAATAACTGATGATGGTCGAAGTAGAGAAGATATAAAATGTAGACTGGCAATGGCAAGGAAATCGTTTCTGAAGAAGAGAAATTTGTTAACATCGAGTATAGATTTAAGTCTCAGGAAGTCTTTTCTGAAAGTATTTGTATGGAGTGTAGGCATGTATGGGAGTGAAACATGGACGGTAACTAGGGTGGACAAGAAGAGAATAGAAGCTTTCGAAATGTGGTGCTACAGAAGAATGCTGAAGATAAGGTGGGTAGATCACATAACTAATGAGGAGGTATTGAATAGGATTGGGGAGAACAGAAGTTTGTGGCACAACTTGACTAGAAGAAGGGATCGGTTGGTAGGACATGTTTTGAGTCATCAAGGGATCACAAATTTAGCATTGGAGGGCAGCGTGGAGGGTAAAAATCGTAGAGGGAGACCAAGAGATGAATACACTAAGCAGATTCAGAAGGATGTAGGTTGCAGTAGGTACTGGGAGATGAAGCTAGCACAGGATAGAGTAGCATGGAGAGCTGCATCAAACCAGTCTCAGGACTGAAGACCACAACAACAACAACAACAACAACTTACGTCGTCCTATTTCGTGTAAAACGGCCAGTATTACGATCAGACAGACGGCATAGCAATGGGTAGCCCGTTGGCTCCAGCTGTTGCAAACCTCTTCAGAATTTTGAGGATATTGCCCTAGATACTGCGCCATTGAAGCCGAAGTGTTTCTTTCGATACGTTGACGACACGTTGGTCATTTCGCCACACGGACGCGAGACACTGGAGTTTTTGAAGCACCTCAATGGCATCAACCGTAATATCCAGTTCACCATGGAGGTGGAAAAAGGTAATGCATTCCAGTTCATCGACGTCCACGTCCACCGTAAACGAAATGGGTGTCTTGGCCAAAGCGTCTACAGAAAACCTAGCCACACAGACCTGTACCTGCACGCCACAAGCCATCATCATCCAGCACAGAAGCGCACAGTATTACAAACATTGGTACATAGTGCTAGAGTAATATCACACGACGACAACCTGCCCAATGAAATGAGCCACCTACGAAAGGTTTTCAGGGATAACGGCTACAGCGCCCATCAAACGAAAGACGTGATTTCTGGGAAATATCAGAATAAGACCACCGATGAAGAGCAGGAAAAGAAACTTGATTTGCTGCCATTCTGTGGCTCTGTGTCGGGCAAGATAAGCGGCCTGTTCGAAAGACAAGATCAAATCAATCTTCAGCCCTCCAACGAAAATCAATTACTGAGACCAGTTGAAGAAGCAGTAGGTTCTCAGAACACCTGGAGTCTACGAAATACCTCGTGAGCGTGGCCAGAAGTACATCGGACGAATAGTGCGCACTGTGGAACAACGCAGGAAAGAATAGAGGTATTATCGCCTACGCTATCCAGAGAAACCTGCGTTATCTGAGCATGCGTTAGAAAACTGTCACCACATAAAATTTGAGGACACCTCTGTCGCGGCACGCACTAACGGCTTCTGGGACAGATTAAGGAAGCTTTGAAATAAAAATTACCGCAAACGCCCTGAATAGAGACGGTGGCTTGCAGCTCAGCGCTGCGTGGGATCCAGCGATCGTGCGGTTGAAGAGGGCACATCGAACGCCGACTCAAAACATGCCAATATATGGCAATGTGACGGG
Source organism: Schistocerca nitens (assembly GCF_023898315.1). Classification (NCBI taxonomy): domain Eukaryota; kingdom Metazoa; phylum Arthropoda; class Insecta; order Orthoptera; family Acrididae; genus Schistocerca; species Schistocerca nitens. The sequence continues at coordinate 55,561,314 of NC_064624.1, read as the reverse complement.
CACAGTGACGTCACAACCGGCAGCTAGCGTATGTAAGGGCGCACCAACATCCCACCGGCAGTCATGCCACTTGACAATGGCCAAGCAGTGCTTGGCCGAAAGCTCGTGTAGTTTTAACCAATTGACGCGGCTGGAAACCCGAGAACATTTTATTCAGGATTACAAAGGTTAGGAGCAATTCGTTAAGCGTTACTAGTGTTGGAAATGAGCCTCGCCTTGGATCTTCACTTGGACAGCTGGTCGAATCGTCCAAGCATTCAGACACGGCAGTTGCTCTATGTTGGGCTGCTAGGGAACTTTGGATCAGGCGTACTCTTCTAGGTTGTGGTCGATCACCAGAAGGAAGGGTTGCCTTATTGCCGGTAGTTCACCCTCTTACCATTCTGGGTCAACAACACTGGTCTGAGACTAGTAGCAGCCCAACGAGGGAACTAGTGCGCCAAGCGTAGACTGCCGGCGTCAACACAAACGACAGCGTTTGAAGAAGTGCCGTGACCGGGAAGCACGAGCTGCCGATTAACCTAGTCGCATAGTGTTTAGTGACGATTCGCGGTTCTGCACAACCCCGGATGACCGTCGGCGAGTATGGCGGAGACCTGGGGTGATGTCCCATTCTTCCAATGTTCTGAAGAGAGAGAGAGCGGTGGTACTGCTGAAGTCACGGTACGGGGAGCCATCCGGTATAATTCGGGTCACGGCTGACACCGAGGGAACTGACAGCACAACAGTGTCTTGGTCATCATCACGTGTTATCTCATGAGACTGTAGCGTGGTGCCATTTTTCAGGACAGTGCTCGTCCACACATGGTACGTGTGTCTACTTAATCTGTGCGTCATGCTGAAGTATTCCCGTGGGTAACCAGATCCCAGACAGGAAATGTGTTGGATCAGTTCCGACGTCAACTTCGGACCAGTGCCATTATCCAGGATAACGAGCACCAGTTAATTGTTGTGCGGCCACTTACCTCAGAGGGTGCAACGTAAGACGATCACTAAAATGATGCGGCAACCCAAGGACAGACAGATCAGAAGTCCGACAAACACAAAGGCATAACGACTAAGAATTACAGGTACAGAGCAGCTAACATTAATTAAACGTCGCCTGAGGCTACAACAATGTTCGGCTATGGACGTTTGTCTAAATGTTAGAAACATTTTAACTTCATTTCTTCGCGTCTGAGAAGCGCGCCGCACTGGTTTAGCCCAATTTTGTCCATACACTGACTTTTGAAACACACAATTAAGGAGAAAATCGGAAAGACCTAGTTCGTAAAAGACCCTCGTGAGCATAAAATGCAGGCACGCGGCAGCTGAGAAACTCGAGTAAGTGAGCTGCATCCTAAGGCAGAAGGCGGTATCTTATCCCTCCACCGACCAGGATTCCAAATTCCCATGCCGTCGATAGGCGCCATGGCAAGAGCAACCTGGCTTGCATTGACGTTTTATCAGCGTACTGCAGAGGATAAGAAGTGAAGCCTCAAATCCCACCCGTCCGCGACCTTGGCTAGATTACCCGGTTTCTCACAGATAAGTACCCGTTTCCTCGGGTTACACAACCACAAGGTTATGTCGATTGCTAGCCTCTCTGCTGCAGATAAAAAGGCGATTTACGAGCCATTCGGTATGACTGCACGTTGAGAGCGGTCTGACCTTCACCTGCCAGATTACGTGAGGCTACAAACATCGGATTTCCCTATTTAGCCTTAATTATCACCGATTTCACTTTTCGTCCACCTGTCACACAATACATCAGGCCAGTTTTGTGGCTGGATTTAGGAGTTCATAGAAAATGAAAGACTGTCATCTTCACAGAAAAATATTCTGATGTACGGCCTGGTAGAAAACGTCGCAAATTCCGTGAGGCTGCTCTTTGATGACGCTGTTGCAGATAGGATAGTCGCAACGCTGAAACACAACCTGTAGAGGAACGACGATTTATGAAATGATTGACAGTTGAACGGAGACTTCGATAATTGTAACACTGAACCTTATATAGGACGAAACACTATCGTTACACGACTGTAACTATCACTGGATATCGACATGCCCATTAACTATCTGCGAATCTGCGTATGTAGCGATTTAATGTGGAACGGCCACGTGAAAAGCAGGAAACTTTGCTGCTACACGTTTCATGCCCAAAACACACAAATTAATTGGCATGAGCTAAAGGGTACGTCGATATTAGGCGCTAGGCTGTCCAGCCCCGTCGCCTGCTTCAACGTCTTTTCGACCCTCTTCGAAACGTTTGTATCACTCCTCTAGCCTTACTCTTAGTAGATTCGCGGAAGGCTACAGCAAACTTTTCGAATACGTTGCTGCACTTCATTCCATTTCTCAAGTAAAATTTCATGCAAATTCTTTGATCCTCTTTTTCGAAAGCAAAAATTAGCCTAGCACTCTAAAATACTTAACTTTTCGACTTGCACCAGTAATCTTTATATCCGTAACAGCTGAAATGGAAAACTTAGTAACATGTTTACCACGAAGATAAAATTTGAAAATAGGGTGTATAAACGTCGCGATATTAAACGCCAGCTTCTGGGTCACACCTGATATGGATGGAGATGCTTTCGAAGGGAGGTACACGTCGCTATAGAACACTGTTTCAAAAAAATGGACATATTTCGTTCTTGTCACCGACAACATAGCCCTTCTTTTCTTCCACTGTTTCAATGGACAGATCTTGTTCCCTTTAACGCAGATTTGACCTTGGAGAATAGTCACACGGTGCTAGGTCACGGGACTACGAAGGGTGGTCTAAACTGGGATCCTATGCTTCGGTAGAAACATTTTAACAGACAATGCTGTTTAAGACGGTGCGTTTTCTTGATGCCGAACCTCTGACTTTTCATTCCACAATTCAGATCTTTTTTCGTATTTTCTCACATAGTTGAGCAAGATCCTGAAGTTTATTACGCGGACTAATGGTTTTACCTTCACGAACCCAGTAAAGATACCTAGTGAATATCAAAGAAACAATCAGCATCGCTTTGAATCACGATTAGCCCATTCGAGCTTTATTCGCTCACGATGATATAGGCTCTCGTCTAACGCAGGGATTTGGAGCCTAGTTTCTGGATCGTATGTGAAAATCCAAATTCTTAACATCTCTCTCTCTCTCTCTCTCTCTCTCTCTCTCTCTCTCTCTCTCTCTAAACAATTGTGATTTTCTCAATAGTTTAAGTGTCGGTACAAACATTTTCACGAGGTTTTTTGTAGAATGCTGAGAATTTTCGGCACCAGCTTCGCACACTTTTTTCGTGTTGAATTAGTTGTGCAAAATTTGCCTTACGCGTCTTTTGTCAACTCCTCCATTTTCAGCAATCTAATACTCTACGTTCAGATCTAACCAGATTACCTAATTTCTCGCCATTTTCAACTTTTGATGTCTAGGAGTGAGCGTTATTTTCACGTCCTTTCGGCCTTCTTGGATACGCTCCATCCATTCAAACTTGCACAAGTTAAACAGCCTTCGGCATACACTTTTTTAAAGTAAAACATACGTTTCAGTGGCAATTTTTCCAAGTTTCATGTGAAACTTGGTGATAATTCGTTGCTCTATTATTAGACTTATTTTCCGCCGGAAAAAGGGAGAGGGGGGGAGGGAGGGGGAGGGGGAGAGAGAGAGAGAGAGAGAGAGAGAGAGAGAGAGAGAGAGAGAGAGAGAGAGCGCACTAACTCGAACGAAGGCCAAGGCCACACACATTTGTCTACGAACAGCAGAGATGGTGCATTCGATTCAGAAGGCTTCACACTTCGACACTGAACAGTAACGAAATCCTAGCCACAGAATGGAATATATACCGCAAGGATAGGATAAACGCCAATGGTGGAGGAGTATTTATAGCAGTAAAGAATTCAATAGTATCCAGTGAAGTTATTAGCGAATGCGAATGTGAAATAATCTGGGTTAAGTTAAGTATCAAAGGTGGGTCAGATATGATAGTCGGATGCTTCTATAGACCACCTGCATCAGCAACCGTAGTAGTTGAGCGCCTCAGAGAGAACCTGCAGAACGTCGTGAAGAAGTTTCGTGATCATACTATTGTAATAGGGGGAGACTTCAATCTACCAGGTATAGAATGGGATAGTCACACAATCAGAACTGGAGCCAGGGACAGAGACTCTTGTGACATTATCCTGACTGCCTTGTCCGAGAATTACTTCGAGCAGATAGTTAGAGAACCAACTCGTGAAGCTAACGTTTTAGACCTCATAGCAACAAATAGACCGGAACTTTTCGACTCCGTGAATGTAGAAGAGGATATCAGTGATCATAAGTCAGTGGTTGCATCAATGACTACAAGTGTAATAAGAAATGCCAAGAAAGGAAGGAAAATACATTTGCTTAACAAGAGTGATAGGGCACAAATCGCAGAATATCTGAGTGACCACCATCAAACGTTCATTTCTGAGGAAGAGGATGTGGAACAAAAATGGAAAAAATTCAGAAACATCGTCCAGTACGCCTTAGATAAGTTCGTACCGACTAAGGTCCAAAGCGAGGGGAAAGATCCACCGTGGTATAACAATCATGTACGAAAGGTACTACGGAAACAAAGAAAGCTTCATCATAGGTTTAAGAGTAGTCGAATCATAGCTGATAAGGAAAAGCTGAACGAAGCGAAAAAGAGCGTAAAGAGAGCAATGAGAAAAGCATTCAACGAATTCGAACATAAAACATTGGCAAACAATCTAAACAAGAACCCTAAAAAGTTTTGGACATATGTAAAATCGGTAAGCGGATCTAAATCCCCTATTCAGTCACTCGTTGACCACGATGGCACCTGAACAGAGGACGACCGAAGAAAGGCAGAAATACTGAATTCAGTGTTGCGAAACTGTTTCACTGCGGAAAATCGTAACACGGTCCCTGACTTCAGCCGTCGCACGGACGCCAAAATGGAAAATATTGAAATAAACGATATCGGAATTGAAAAACAACTATCACTTAGTAGCGGAAAAGCATCCGGACCAGACGAGATACCCTTAAGATTCTACAGTGATTATGCTAAAGAACTTGCCCCCTTTCTATCAGCAATTTATCGTAGATCTCTGGAAGAACGTAAAGTACCTAGCGACTGGAAGAAAGCGCAGGTCGTTCCCATTTTCAAGAAGGGTCATAAATCAGATGCGAATAATTATAGGCCTATTTCGCTTACGTCAATCTGTTGTAGAATAATGGAACATGTTTTATGTTCTCGTATTATGACGTTCTTAGATAATACAAATCTCCTTCATCATAACCAACATGGATTCCGCAAACAGAGATCATGTGAAACTCAGCTCGCCCTATTTGTCCAAGAAATTCACAGTGCCGTAGACACTGGCGAGCAGATTGATGCCATATTCCTGGACTTCAGGAAGGTATTTGATACGGTTCCGCACTTACGTTTAGTGAAAAAAATACAAGCTTACAGAATATCGGACCAGGTTTGTGATTGGATTCAGGATTTCCTAGAAGAAAGAACACAACATGTCATTCTTAACGGTTCAAAATCTGCAGATGTAGAGGTAATTTCGGGAGTACCGCAAGGAAGCGTGATAGGACCTTTATTGTTTACAATATACATAAATGACTTAGTTGACAACATCGGTAGCTCCGTGAGGCTATTTGCAGATGACACGGTTGTCTACAAGAAAGTAGCAACATCAGAAGACTCGTACGTACTCCAGGAAGACCTGCAGAGGATTAATGAATGGTGCGACAGCTGGCAGCTTTCCCTAAACGTAGATAAATGTAATATAATGCGCATACATAGGGGCAGAAATCCATTCCAGTACGATTATGCCATAGGTGGTAAATCATTGGAAGCGGTAACGACCGTAAAATACTTAGGAGTTACTATCCGGAGCGATCTGAAGTGGAATGATCACATAAAACAAATAGTGGGAAAAGCAGGCGCCAGGTTGAGATTCATAGGAAGAGTTCTAAGAAAATGTGACTCATCGACGAAAGAAGTAGCTTACAAAACGCTTGTTCGTCCGATTCTTGAGTATTGCTCATCAGTATGGGACCCTTACCAGGTTGGATTAATAGAAGAGATAGACATGATCCAGCGAAAAGCAGCGCGATTCGTCATGGGAACATTTAGTCAGCGCGAGAGCGTTACGGAGATGCTGAACAAGCTCCAGTGGCGGACACTTCAAGAAAGGCGTTACGCAATACGGAGAGGTTTATTATCGAAATTACGAGAGAGCACATTCCGGGAAGAGATGGGCAACATATTACTACCGCCCACATATATCTCGCGTAATGATCACAACGAAAAGATCCGAGAAATTAGAGCAAATACGGAGACTTACAAGCAGTCGTTCTTCCCACGCACAATTCGTGAATGGAACAGGGAAGGGGGGAACAGATAGTGGTACAATAAGTACCCTCCGCCACACACCGTAAGGTGGCTCGCGGAGTATAGATGTAGATGTAGATGTAGATGTATTGGTCTTTCATCTTTAGTGCATGCGTACTTAGTGACAGCATCAGTCCCACTATTTTACAGTCACACCTAGTATGCCTCGCCCATGAGGCACGGTGGGAGGTTGACTGATCCCACGGTGCGTTCGCCAATAATCCTCGCCCACACACTGAGGCTAAAACGGTGCTGATTGTCCGCTGTCACTTCACAGCTCACAGGTGGATGATGTGAACTTCGACGATACCGGCCCTCGTAAAGGCAGCCTCATCTGTGAGTGAGGTGGGTCACAATTCCTAGCAGTATGGTGGCCTGTGCCAAGTCCGTGGGTAGTAAGGCTGTATGCGTTGTAAGTGAGACGTACATTGGCAGCTGTCGCGGAGAACGTTCCACACGACTGTCTAATTTACTCCATCCTTACCTGCTTGGTTCTCATACCGAAGACATTTCCTATCTTATCTCCTTTCAGTGAGTGTACCTCCCCTGGAACCCATTTCCTGCCAAATAACCTGATAGCCTTTTGCTCCTGATCAAGGATAGTTTCCTGCAGTTTATCCAAAAATCACCGTGCACATTCCGCAAGCCACCATACACTGCGTGACGCACAGCACATCGCACCAGTACTCTATCTACTTTATTCCACTCACGTACTGTAAGGAAAGTTCCTTATGTACGAGTCTCTGTACGTCACCTACTCTTTTGTTCTCATGGTTCTTACGTCAGATATACGCTGGTGACAATATAAGGGCCGTAAAGTCTTCATCGAAGGTTCTACAAATAAATCACAGGAGCTCGCAATAACTACTTAGTCTCCCTTTGAACGATGCTCACTTAAGTTACCAAACATTTGTGTTACACTTTGAGGGCTATACCGACCTGTTGCGATCGTAACAGCATGAGAGTTAATTCTTTCCATGTCCGCTGTCATGCCTAGTTCATAAGGATTCCAAAGCTCTAACAGTACTCCACAATTAGTCGCACTAGCGTATTTTATGTGATTTCTTTTACAGATGCACAAGTTTCTCAACCCTTGCAACAAACCACTAAGACCGGTATCAGGCGCTCCATTTAATATCGCTTCGTAGTTTTACCCTTACATAGGCTTCTGTACGTACAGGCTCACAGCCGCTTTGAATTTTTTGGAGAAAGTCTTTTCTATGTAGACTGCTCTCGTATTTCAAAATAAACATTGCTCCCAGCACATTATAAAATTACAATTCAGTAAAAATTGTTATGTATATGCCTTGTCTGACAAAGCTAAACATCCAAAGGACAGAAGCTTAACACTAAGAAGCGATATTACGAGGATAATCCCAAAAGTAACGTATATTTTTTTATAAGTACATAGACCTGTTTATTTCTACAATGGTTTACATCAGTTTACAGATTGAACATTAGTAATTTTTCGACGTTATCACCATTTCCGTAGATGCATTTTTGAAGACGCTGTGTCAGTTTTCGTATGTCCATGTCATACCAGGTCGCCGCCATGCTGTTCAGAAAGTTTTCACCTCGTCGTCGGAACTGAATCGCTTTCCGGCCACATGTTCTTTTAAGCTAGGGAACAGGTGATAGTCACTGGGCGCCAAGTCAGGACTACAGGGTGGGTGGGTGGGTGATTACTTTCCACTGAAACTGTTGCAGGTGAGCAACGGTTTGCCGATCGATGTGTGGGCCAGCGTTGTCATGGAGAATGTGTACGCCCTTGCTCAACATTCCTCTTCTCCGGTTTTGAATTGCCCGTTTGAGTTTTTTTTAGAGTCGCACAGCAACTGTCAGCGTTAATTGTGGTCCCAGTGATTCAGCTCCGACGACGAGGTGAAAGAAGAGGTTCATAACTTTCTGAACAGCATGGCGGCGAGTTGGTATGACATGGAAAACAAAAAACTGCCACAGCATCTACAAAAACGCATCGACAGAAATGGTTATTATGTCGTAAAACAGCTAAATGTTCAAGATGTAAACTGATGTAAACCATTGTAGAAATAAAAAAAGGTCTATGTACTTATCAAAAACTAGGAGACCTTACTTTTGGGATTAACCTCGTAAATGGAGCACCTAAAATACGTATCCGGGATTTATTGCAAGGGATGCGGGAGAATTTAAGTGCGCGCCCTCAGTTCTGGGTCCACTCCCAGTATGGTGGCAGAAAGGCATCCCAAGCAAAGAAGTAGGTTATGTTAGAGCAAAACGTCGAAGAGGTTGGATGGTAAGTGCCTGCCACTACGCCAAAACATGACAAATGTTATCTGCCTTGGAAACAACTCGCAATAGAGATATGCCCATATTAAGTTTCTTGTATGAACTTAAATGCAGTAAATGAAGCAGGTAAAAAGGAATACAAACGTCTCAAAAATGAGATCGACAGGAAGTGCAAAATGGCTAAGCAGGGATGGCTAGAGGACAAATGGAAGGATGTAGAGGCGTATCTCACTAGGGGTAAGATAGATACTGCCTACAGGAAAATTGAAGAGACCTTTGGAGAGAAGAGACCCACTTGTATGAATATCAAGAGTTCAGATGGCAACCCAGTTCTAAGCAAAGAAGGGAAAGCAGAAAGGTGGAAGGAGTAAATGGTTCAAATGGCTCTGAGCACTATGGGACTTAACTTCTGAGGTCATCAGTCGCCTAGAACAAATTAAACCTAACTAACCCAAGGACAGCACACACATCCATGTCCGAGGTAGAATTCGAACCTGCGACCGTATCGGTCGCTCGGTCGCTCGGTTCCAGACTGTATCGCCTAGAACCGCACGGCCACTCCGGCCGGCCGGTGGAAGGAGTATATAGAGGGTCTATACAAGGGCGCCCCCCCCCCCCCCCTCCCCATGAACCATGGACCTTGCCGTTGGTGGGGAGGCTTGCGTGCCTCGGCGATACAGATAGCCGTACCGTAGGTAAAACCACAACGGAGGGGTTTCTGTTGAGAGGCCAGACAAACGTGTGGTTCCTGAAGAGGGGCAGCAGCCTTTTCAGTAGTTGCAGGGTCAACAGTCTGGATGATTGACTGATCTGGCCTTTTAACAATAACCAAAACGGCCTTGCTGTGCTGCTACTGCGAACGGCTGAAAGCAAGGGGAAACTACGGCCGTAATTTTTCTCGAGGGCATGAAGCTTTACTGTATGATTAAATGATGGCGTCCTCTTGGGTAAAATATTCCGGAGGTAAAATAGTCCCCCATTCGGATCTCCGGGCGGGGACTACTCAAGAGGATGTCGTTATCAGGAGAAAGAAAACTGGCGTTCTACGGATCGGAGCGTGGAATGTCAGATCCCTTAATCGGGCAGGTAGGTTAGAAAATTTAAAAAGGGAAATGGATAGGTTAAAGTTAGATATAGTGAGAATTAGTGAAGTTCGGTGGCAGGAGGAACAACACTTCTGGTCAGGTGACTACAGGGTTATAAACACAAAATCAAATAGGGGTAATGCAGTAGTAGGTTTAATAATGAATAGGAAAATAGGAACGCTGGTAAGCTACTACAAACAGTATAGTGAACGCATTATTGTGGCCAAGATAGATACGAAGCCCACACCTACTACAGTAGTACAAGTTTATATGCCAACTAGCTCCGAAGATAAAGAAATTGAAGAAATGTATGATGAAATAAAAGAAATTATTCAGATAGTGAAGGGAGACGAAACTTTAATAGTCATGGGTGACTGGAATTCGAGTGTAGGAAAAGGGAGAGAAGGAAACGTAGTAGGTGAATATGGATTGGGGCTAAGAAATGAAAGAGGAAGCCGCCTGGTAGAATTTTGCACAGATCATAACTTAATCATAGCTAACCCTTGGTTTAAGAATCGTGATAGAAGGTTGTATACATGGAAGAACCCGGGAGATACTAAAAAGTATCAGATAGATTATATAATGGTAAGACAGATTTAGGAACCAGGTTTTAAATTGTAAGACATTTCCAGGGGCAGATGTGGATTCTGACTACAATCTATTGGTTAGGACCTGTAGATTAAAACTGAAGAAACTGCAAAAAGGTGGCAATTTAAGGAGATAGGACCTGGATAAACTGAAAGAACCAGAGGTTGTACAGAGTTTCAGGGAGAGCATAAGGGAACAATTGACAGGAACGGGGGAAAGAAATACAGTAGAAGAAGAATGGGTAGCTTTGAGGGATGAAGTAGTGAAGGCAGCAGAGGATCAAGTAGGTAAAAAGACGAGGGCTAGTAGAAATCCTTGGGTAACAGAAGAAGTATTGAATTTAATTGATGAAAGGAGAAAATATAAAAATGCAGTAAATGAAGCAGGCAAAAAGGAATACAAACGTCTCAAAAATGAGATCGACAGGAAGTGCAAAATGGCTAAGCAGGGATAGCTAGAGGACAAATGTAAGGATGTAGAGGCTTATCTCACTAGGGGCAAGATAGATACTGCCTACAGGAAAATTAAAGAGACCTTTGGAGATAAGAGAACCACTTGTATGAACATCAAGAGCTCAGATGGAAACCCAGTTCTAAGCAAAGAAGGGAAAACAGAAAGTTGGAAGGAGTATATAGAGGGTTTATACAAGGGCGATGTACTTGAGGACAATATTATGGAAATGGAAGAGGATGTAGATGAAGATGAAATGGGAGATACCATACCGCATGAAGAGTTTGACAGAGCAATGAAAGACCTGAGTCGAAACAAGGCCCCGGGAGTAGACAACATTCCATTGGAACTACTGACGGCCTTGGGAGAGCCAGTCCTGACAAAACTCTACCATCTGGTGAGCAAGATATATGAAACAGGCGAAATACCCACAGACTTCAAGAATATAATAATTCCAATCCCAAAGAAAGCAGGTGTTGACAGATGTGAAAATTACCGAACAATCAGTTTAATAAGCCACAGCTGCAAAATACTAACGCAAATTCTTTACAGACGAATGGAAAAACTAGTAGAAGCCGATCTTGGGGAAAATCAGTTTGGATTCCGTAGAAATATTGGAACACGTGAGGCAATACTGACCCTACAGCTTATCTTACAAGGGAACCTCCCCATCGCACCCCCCCTCATAATTAGTTATAAGTTGGTACAGTGGATAGGCCTTCGCTCTCCAAAATTCCATGACATGTTCAGATTTGCTTGGACATACGCAGGATTTGACGGTCTACACACGGAAAAATTTGAAAAGGTTAAAAACAGACAAAACTGTGAAACTGTTGCATTCATTTGTTGCAGTTCATGTGACAAACTCTTAGTTTTCACACTTTTTTGGGAGTGATCACATCCACAAGAAAACCTAAATTGGGCAAAGTAGAAGAATCTTTTTACCCATTCACCAAGTGTACAAGTTAGGTGGGTCGACAACATACTCCTGTCATGTGACGCACATGCCGTCACCAGTGTCGTATAGAATATATCAGACGTGTTTTCCTGTGGAGGAATCGGTTGACCTATGATCAAATGTTTCCGGTTTCCATTGGAGAGGCACGTCCTTTCGGCTACTAATCGCACGGTTTTGCGGTCCGATCGCAAAACACAGACACTAAACTTATTACACTGAACAGAGACGTCAATGAACGAACAGACAGATCATAACTTTGCAAAAATAAAGAAAGTAAACTTCTCACTCTAGGGAACATTTGAACCAAGAACCTCTCGCTGCGCAGTTGCTCACGCTAACCCCGGGACCACGGCGCTCCTGAACTTGAACTCTCCTAGATGATGCCGATCTCGCACATGGACTACTCAGTTTGTATATTATGCTTATTTTTTTTTCCTAGTTCCACACAACTTCTTCCTGTTTTCTCGATTGATCTGTGTTCAGTTTTTCAAGGCCTATCCACTGTGCCAACTTATAACTAAATCTGAGGGGGGTGCGATGGGGAGGTTCCCTTGTTAGAAGCCAGATTAAGGAAAGACAAACTACGTTTCTAGCATTTGTAGACTTATAGAAAGCATTTGACAATGTTGACTGGAATACTCTTCCAAATTCTAAAGGTGGCAGGGGTAAAATACAGGGAGCGAAAGGCTATTTACAATTTGTACAGAAACCAGATGGCAGTTATAAGAGTGGAGGGACATGAAAGGGAAGCAGTGGTTGGGAAGGGAGTGAGACAGGATTGTAGCCTCTCTCCAATGTTATTTCATCTCTATATTGAACAAGCAGTATAGGAAACGAAAGAAAAATTCGGAGTAGGTATTAAAATCCATGGAGAAGAAATAAAAACTTTGAGGTTCGCCGATGACATTGTAATTCTGTCAGAGACAGCAAAGGACTTGGAAGAGCAGTTGAACGGAATGGATAGTGTCTTGAAAGGAGGATATAAGGTGAACAACAAAAGCAAAACGAGGATGATGGAATGTAGTCAAATTAAATCGGGTGATGTTGAGGGTATTAGATTAGGAAATGAGACACTTAAAGTAGTAAAGGAGTTTTGCTATTTGGGGAGCAAAATAACTGATGATGGTCGAAGTAGAGAGGATATAAAATGTAGACTGGCAATGGCAAGGAAAGCGTTTCTGAAGAAGAGAAATTTGTTAACATCGAGTATAGATTTAAGTGTCAGGAAGCCATTTCTGAAAGTACTTGTATGGAGTGTAGCCATGTATGGAAGTGAAACATGGACGGTAAATAGTTTGGACAAGAAGAGAATAGAAGCTTTCGAAATGTGGTGCTACAGAAGAATGCTGAAGATTAGATGGGTAGATCACATAACTAATGAGGAGGTACTGAATAGGATTGGGGAGAAGAGGAGTTTGTGGCACAACTTGACCAGAAGAAGGTATCCGTTGGTAGGACATGTTCTGAGGCATCAAGGGATCAATTTAGCATTGGAGGGCAGCGTGGAGGGTAAAAATTGTAGGGGGAGACCAAGAGATGAATACACTAAGCAGATTCAGAAGGATGTAGGTTGCAGTAGGTACTGGGAGATGAAGAAGCTTGCACAGGATAGAGTAGCATGGAGAGCTGCATCAAACCAGTCTGTGGAGTGAAGACCACAACAACATGAAATTAACGTTCCTGACACACTGTTTACTATTGGGCACTCTTTCTGGGAGATACTGTAGAGGTGGGTGAGACCAAATAGGTTGACGAGTTACACTATTCACCTTGAGTTCATGTTTTCTTTCCGAATAATGAAGCGTTGATGGCAAAATTAGGCTGTCACAAGTTGGACCACTGCGGGTTGCGCAATGCGTGACCCGGCAGGCACGCACGTCTGGCCCTGGCACGCACCCCTGGCCGCCGGCCCAGGGAGCTGCCACTCGATACGCCGTCATTCCCACTGGGTCACCTGCAGCAGGGTGCCCGACGGTGCCAAGATCCCTGCTTTCACAACACGCCTCTGCTTATAATCGTTCGCTGTTCGCTCTCAGCTGCTGCTCGCATTTCGAACAAAATAAATCAGGAACAGTGCCCGAAGAGTTCCGGTGCAAGGAGACAGCCTTCGTTCTGCCTACGACCTCGTCAAAGACGGCAGAGGAACGGACGGAGGTTCGGCCACCCTCTTGCCCTCGGGATTGGAACATGCCACTGACAACGGCACTGAATGTTCAAGACGTGTGTTCACTACCAATTGATCAGACAAGTTGCATAAAAGTTCTTTTTACTTGACGCGTCAAATTGGATAAATCAGTCATCTTCGTCAGGGATAAAACTGACCGTCGTGGACCGGTGAGGCTTCCGGTACATTTTTGATCTGGCCCCATGGCAATGAGGCACTGCAGTAGTTTATCATTTGAATGGTATACATCAGAACATAAGATTTACAGAGGAGGTGGAGAAGGATGGGAAGCTACCCTTCTTAGATGTGCTGGTGGAGAGGGAATCAGATGGACGTCTCTGACATTCTGTGTACAGAAAACCGACGCATACGGATTTATATCTAAACGCGCGTACTTTTCACCACCCAGCTCAGAAGAGAGCTATGCTGAATACCTCGGTACACAGAGCAAGAACTATTCCGTACAAAGATCTCGGCTCCGAGATTTACCACCTGAAGACGGTATTCAGAAAAAAATGGATATTCCGATCGTGATATCAGATCAACTCTGGCGAAGAAGCCTAGGAAGGACGCTGTTCGAACAGATGGAGAGGACCGACACATCGCTTGGCTGCCATTCTGCGGAGCAACGACCAGCAAGTTCGGCAGACTACCGAGCCGGCAGGGAATCGGACCAGTCTTCCGGCCACCCAGGAAGATCAAGGAAACGTTGCGACCCGTGAAAGAATCTCGGCCTGAAGGTACCGGGAATTTACAGTATTCCTTGCGAGTGTGGCAAAAATTATGTGGGTCAGTCTGTAAGAACTGTTTCCGATCGCTGTGTGTAACATCAGCGTCACCTGAAATACGGGTATCCAGGAAAAAAAAAAAAAAAAAAAAAAAAAAAAAAAAAAAAAAAAAAAAAAAAACAAAAACAGCGGTGGCTGAGCGCGGTTTGTTAAATAAACAAATTTTTATTCGATGAAACGAGACTACTTGCTCACGCTTCAAGCTATTGGGACTCTCATCAGGGAAGCAGTTTAAATTACTGTGAAAATAATTTCAACAGAGACTCCGGTTATGTACTCAGCAATGCATGGAAGCGTGCAATTGATAAAGAGCGTAGAGGGATACTTCTTACATTCCTCGCAGTTCTCCGCCTGTTTCGATGGATGGCGCTGCAAGCAACGCCGGATAAAGCGCGAAAACAAAATCTATGGATATAGAGGCCGCCACCTCAGTACGCGCCGGTTTCACAGTGACGTCATCCAGCCAATGAGAAGCCGTCCACGACTTATAAAAGCCTCACCGGTCCACGACAGCCAGTTTTACCCCTGACGAATATGACGGAGGTAGTCATCGAAAGCTCGGGATTTTATCAAAATTTGACGCGGCAAGTAAACCGAGAACTTTATGTAAGGACTCGGTCGTGAAAGACTTCGTAATCAGACTATTTGCTTGCAGAAGATGCCTCTGCAAATTTTTTTTCAACATGGCAACAGCCACAGAGCAAATCTGCAAGTTTCGCAAACTTCGTGGGAAGTTAATGGAGACAGTTTATTTTGCCGCAAGTACTTGCCGAACTAGCCAGTTGCTTTAAGTTTTCCTCAAACTTACACAAGTTGTGTGTGTTGAGTACAGATACGTAAAGGTCAGTGTCGAAACGGAAAATAGTGTAAGACGGAGCGACAAATGTTGAATTGGAACCCCTAAACGTCTATAGCGGGACACCGTCAGTCAAAGTGCGGAATGTATTAACCGTTTAACTTGTTTGACCAGTAGGGAAGTAGAACGGTAGTACCAGCATCTAAGTTTGCTGATTTTTAATGTTAGCGTTGAAAAATTCATTACATTCCTCATGAAAGTTTTGAATACCGTTCGGGAAAGTGTAAAATTAATTAAAAATGTGATCTTTACGATATATCCTGCCTCATTTTATACCTCATTTTCGGATATTTGATCCTGCGACAGGGAAGAGATGTTTGCAACTTCTATACAGCATTCTCCGGAAGTTTTTACTCTGAGCGAAGGGCTAAATTCAATAGTGTTTCGTGACTTACGCCTCTATTCATCTGTTCAACCACACAGTTTTTCTTCCGTTTTTCGCCATTATTGTACGTTCAGACAAGATGGGGGAAGCGTTGCACACTGAACGTACACGCGTGCCTTCTAATATGACACTCTACATGGCAACAGATACGCTATTGTGTGAAAAATGCCATATGTTTCTAGAATATGCTTTTTTAAACCAAAATGTTTAACACTACTGCAGTGACAAACCGATTTGGCCGAGATACAAAATGTCATTTCTCCATCTAATAGTGACTGGTGATAAAATTGAATATATTTTGATAATGCTAATCGTCACGGGCGAATCCAGGCAAAACCAAATCGTTTCGCAAAAAAGAATTATTTGTGTTTGGTGGGATCAGAAGGGTGTCGTCTAATATGACACGCTAAAACCTGGTGACACCATTAACACGGAAATTCAAGTGAAAACGAGCGGAATATGGAAAAAGCAGCATAGTCATACGGGTCCTTGACTACGACTCCTCACACACAGCAAAACGAGCCAGAGAAACCTTCGAGGCGTTCAGTTTTGAAATACTGGTACGTCCGACTTATTTTTCAGACTTGGCTCCTTCCGATTATCATCTATTTGCATCAGTGGGACCTTTTGCTGAACAACGCTTCAATAGTATGAAAATGTGCGAAAATGGTTCACTGACTGGTTAGCTTCAGAACTTTTTTTTGGCGTGGCATTCACAGCCTGCTGGAGAGATGGGAGACATGTGTAAATAGCAATGGAGATTTTGAATAAAATATAGTTTATCAGTTTCAAACAACAGATGTGGAATTACTGCAACCAAATTCCCGATTCATACTTCTACACCTGCTATACTATACTACTGCAAAAATAAATAAATAAATAAATAAATTGTAGACGTTCAGTTTCTTCATTTTCGTAAGTTGGAGTGAGTGTGGTGTGTATGTGTGTGTGTGTGTGTGTGTGTGTGTGTGTGTGTGTGTGTGTCAGAAACACGCACTCGACCATGGTCGTAGGACCGTTGCTATTCACAGTATACATAAATGACTGTGGGTAACATCGGAAGTTCACCGAGGCTTTTTGCAGATGATGCTGTGGTATATCGAGAGGTTGTAACAATGGAAAATTGTACTGAAACGCAGGAGGATCTGCAATGAATTGACGCATGGTACATGGAATGGGTACTGAATCTCAATGTAGACAAGTGTAATGTGGTCTGAATACATAGAAAGATTCCATATTTAGCTACAAAATAGGTCAGCAACTGGAAGCAGTTAATTCCATAAATTATCTGGGAGTACGCATTAGGAGTGATTTAAAATGGAATGATCATATAAAGTTGATCGTCGGTAAAGCAGATGCCAGACAGATTCATTGGAAGAATCCTAAGGAAATGCAATCCGAAAACGAAGGAAGTAGGTTACAGTACGCTTGTTCGCCCACTGCTTGAATACTGCTCAGCAGTGTGGGATCCGTACCAGATAGGGTTGATACAAGAGATAGAGAAGATCCAACGGAGAGCAGCGCGCTTCGTTACAGGATCATTCAGTAATCGCGAACGCGTTACGGAGATGATAGATAAACTCCAGTGGAGGACTCTGCAGGAGAGACGCTCAGTAGCTCGGTACGGGCTTTTGTTGAAGTTTCGAGAACATACCTACACCGAGGAGTCAAGCAGTATATTGCTCCTCGTACGTATATCTCGCGAAGAAACCGTGAGGATAAAATCAGAGATTAGAGCCTACACAGAGGCATACCGACAATCTTTATTTCCACGAACAATATGAGACTGGAATAGAAGTGAGAACCGATAGAGGTACTCAAGGTACCCTCCGCCACACACCGTCACGTGGCTTGCAGAGTATGGATGTAGATGTAAATGGTACAACAAGGAGTGCTGGTAAAAAAAGAAACGGCCTCTTTCCTTTCGTTCTTACTAATAAATGCAATGAATGATATCGCAGGCTAAGTGTAAACATTTACTAACTTTTAATGTAGAGTATATTGTCCCATCGCTTACATTTAATTGTTGAGCCGTGGCGCCATCGAATTAGTAGCCTGTTCTATCTGGCTCCCGACTATCCCTCTTGCGGCCGCCATTATCAATATCTATGAGCAAGAAAGGGTACCTGCGGGTTGTGCACTTAGAATGCCTTGCTTGCCGGTATATATAGGGTGAGTCACCTAACGTTACCGCTGGATATATTTCGTAAACCACATCAAATACTGACGAACCGATTCCACAGACCGAACGTGAGGAGAGGGGCTAGTGTAATTGGTTAATACAAACCATAAAAAAATACACGGGAGTATGTTTTTTTAATACAAACCTACGCTTTTTAAAATGGAATCCCGTTAGTTTTGATAGCACATCTGAACATATAAACAAATACGTAATCAGTGCCGTTTGTTGCATTGTAAAATGTTAATTACATCCGGAGATATTGTAACCTAAAGCTGACGCTTGAGTACCACTCCACCGCTGTTCGATCGTGTGTATCGGAGAGCACCGAATTACGTAGGGATCCAAAGGGAACGGTGATGGACCTTAGGTACAGAAGAGACTGGAACAGCACATTACGTCCACATGCCAACACCTTTTTATTGGTCTTTTTCACTGACGCACATGTACATTACCATGAAGGGTGAGGTACACGTACACACGTGGTTTGCGTTTTCAAATACGGAGTGGAATAGTGTGTGTCCCGACATGTCAGTCCAATGGATGTTCGATGTGGTAACCATCATGTACCGTGATGTGCCTACAACCCCGGAGGATATGAAACAACGTACTGTGGCTGCCTGCGGCGATGTTAGACCAGATGTACTGCGGCGTGTACGACATTCATGACGCCAGAGATTGCAATTGTGTGCAGCAAATGATGGCCACTACATTGAACATCTATTGGCCTGACATGTCGGGACACACTATTCGACTGCGTAATGGAAAACGGAAACCACGTGTGTACGTGTACCTCACCCCTCAATGTAATGTACATGTGCGTCAGTGAAAAATACCAATAAAAAGGTGTTGGCATGTGGACGTAATGTGCTGTTCCAGTCTCTGCTGTACCTAAGGACCATCACCGTTCCCTATGGATCCCTACGTAATTCGGTGCTCTCCGATACACACGATCGAACAGCGGTGGAGTGGTACTCAAACGTCAACTTTAGGTTACAATATCTCCGGATGTAATTAACATTTTACAAAGCAACAAATGGCACTGATTACGTATTTGTTATATGTTCAGATGTGCTAACAAAACTCACGGGGTTCCATTTAAAAAAACGTAGGTTTGTGTTAAAAAACTTACTTCCGTGCATTTTTGTATGGTTTGTATTAACCAATTACACTAGCCCCTCTCCTCACGTTCGGTCTGTGGAATCTATTCGTCAGTATTTTATGTGGTTTACGAAATATATCCAGCGGTAATGTAGGAAGACTCACCCTGTGTATATATGGGGGTTCGCTGGCCCGAGAGAAGGCCAAGTTTGGGGATTGGAGGTAGCGTCGCGACAAGATGCGGTCACTAAGTCCGACACCACGAACTACTCCAGGAGGGCCTGCGCACATTAAGGTACCTTACAGGGGAACCTCCCCATCGAACCCCGCTCAGATTTAGTTATAAGTTGGCACAGTGGATAGGCCTTGAAAAACTGAACACAGATCAATTGAGAGAACAGGAAGAAGTTGTGTGGAACTATGAAAAAAAATAAGCAAAATATACAAACTGAGTGGTCCATGCGCAAGATAGGCAACATCATGGGTAGTACGAGCTCAGGGCCGCCGTGGTCCTGTGGTAGCGTGGGCAACTGCAGAATCAGAGGTCCTTGGTTCATGTCTTCCCTGGAGTGAAAATTTTACTTTATTTTTGCATAGTTACTATCTGTCCGTTCGTTCATTGACGTCTCTGTTCACTGTAATAAGTGTAGTGCCTGTGTTTTGCGACCGCATCGCAAAACCGTGCGATTAGTAGACGAAAGGATGTGCCTCTCCAATGGGAACCGAAAACATTTTATCGCAAGGTCATAGGTCAGCCGATTCCTCCACAGGAAAACACATCTGATATATTCTATACGACACATGACAGGAATATGTTGTCGACCCACCTAACTTGTACACTTGGCGAATGGATAAAAAGATTCTACCTTGCCCGATTTAGGTTTTCTTGTGGATGTGATAATCACTCCCAAAAAAGTGATGGAAACATAAGAGTTTGTCACATAAACTGAAAATAAAAAATTAAATTTTTCAATCGATGGAAGATTTGAACCAAGGACCTCTTGTTCCGCAGCTGATCACGTTACCGCAAGACCACGGCGCTCCTGAACTCATAGTGACCTTGATGTTGCCTATCTTGCCCATGGACTACTCAGTTTGTATTTTTTGCTTATTTTTTCACACTTCCACACAACTTCTTCCTGTTTTCTCAATTGATCTGTGTTCAGTTTTTCAAGGCCTATCCACTGTGCCAGCTTGTAACTAAATCTGAGGGGGGTGCGATGGGGAGGTTCCCTTGTGAGTACTTCCCCGGGTCAGCGTAGACTACAAGCAGCAGGCCGACACACCTTCGGTTGGTTGGCAACGTTCCCGACCGCTCGTGGCCTGGCTGCCCCATTCTACCTGGCTGTCATCGGCACCACTCAGTAACTGCCGCGACGCACCGCGGATCCATGTATTGCTTGGTGATAAAATTACATTCCGTAATGCTCCTGGTGACTGGTGTGTCTACCAGACTTCCTAATTGTCTGGTATGTACCCGACCCTCAGAGTTTCACTCGGTCGGCTCTTTGGTCGTAAATATAGCCCAACACTCTGCAACAACACACTCTTTACCGCTCTGGGAGAAATGACCAAGAACACAGAACAGAAAGCACACATACGAAAAAGAACCACTTCCCATCACACACAGAAATAATGAACGTAGGTCGTCGTAAATCGCGCTAGTTTTTCATTGCCTTTCTCGCCACTTGCGATACGCCTCTCGCGACACAGGCGGACAGCAAGATCGATCAGAAATAAAGTGCAAAAGTTTTGTTTTTGTGTGTAAAACGCAGCCACACACCAACCAACTAACGTCAGTACACGAATAACTAAGTAACAGCTAAATACACACCAAAATAATTGGTTTCCACAATAATACCACAACCCCTAGTATATACTGCTGACATACGAAGTTCACCTTTGAGTATTTCTTTACTAAAAGCCGCTCACATAGTTGCAGATGACATGATGTTCGCTACGTAATAAAGACGGCAACAGAAATAAGAGCACAGAAAATATGTCACAAACACCGCCAATAATAACTTAAAACATGCTATAGCATACAACAAATAAGGTAGTATGAAAGTATCAATATTAAACTATATTTCGAAAGACTATTTGTAAACATGTAATAATGTTTTACTGTCCAGAATGAGATTTTCACTCTGCAGCGGAGTGTGCGCTGATATGAAACTTCCTGGCAGATCAAAACTGTGTACCGGACCGAGACTCGAACTCGGGACCTTTGCCTTTCGCGGGCAAGTTCTCTACCAACTGAGCTACCCAAGCACGACTCACGCCCCGTCCTCACAGCTTTACTTCTGCCAGTATCTCGTCTCCTACCTTCCGAACTTTACAGAAGCTCTCCTGCGAAACTTGCAGAACTAGTTACTCAAGTAAACATGGCTGGCGCATGGCTTACATTCGATAAAAGGGTCATTCCATGTCAATTCAATCGATTTGAGGAAATGTTCTCCATAGCAACAAATCTTGGTCCGATTCATCCAGATCATACAGTACAAAGAATGCCACATTTTGTTCCGTATGTTTGACATTCAGATGCTTGTGCTCTACCAATACTGGAACTTGTGTGAACAAAAGCACCACTAGTACACTCTTCTGCCTCCATACTGACTTTCCACAACAGTACTGACCGGTCTGAACTAGAATCTTAAAAACACGAGTAACCTGTAATTGTTGCTTGTTTCCTTTGTTGTTCCTGCCTAACTGACCCATTCCGTCCCTGAAAACTACCGTTGTTTGACTTTGTTGCCTAATGGTTGCCAACAATTGCTGCAGCTGTATCTGAAACAAGCTGTCTGCATCACCCCTATTACTTGCTGAATCGTGTTAAAAGAAACGTAACCAAATACATCTGTCAACTTTTATTGTACACAAATGCCTTACAATAACAAGTAGAAATTTGGCCACATATTATATTATGGTCTACTTATGCAGCGTGTGAAATTTGGCTTTTATAACATTTGTGCTTTTTCTGCTACCACACTTCGAAAATCCACGATTTAAGGCAATTTTTCAAATGTGTGTATTTTCGTGTGCATGTAACAGTTTTTGTGACTGATATGGGCATGATGAGTTCTGCGTTTGTTTAGGCCACATTAAGATTACCACAAAAAAAATTATACCCTTTTTGAGTGAATTATATTTGGCATAGAAGGCACCTACAATATGTACTTTTTAACGTAATACATTTTTAATCACATTTTGGAATTTTTATTTTCCTCAGAAATATGTTGGTGTTTTGATTCAGTGTGTGTTCTCTAAGTGGAATGTTACTGCGTTGTAAAATGTTTCACTGGACTGTGCGAAACAGTTCCAAAGTTATTAAGTCCTGAAGTTGGGTCTGCAGATACGATTGCCAGATGTGGGTTGCAATTTCCGTGTCACGCCACTTTCTTTCACAAGCCATAATTATGGAACTAATTGGCAGGGAACTTAAAATTTTGTACAGGAGTGTTCCACACATGGCAGAATTAATGTACTGAATTTCAGTCAAATCTGAGACTGAGCTAGAGCTCCTGGTTGAACTGACATGGAATGACCCAAAAGGAAGTCAAGTTTTGAAGTGGTATTTTAAGTACGAAAACATTGAGGTTCAACAGCAATGGCGAAATGAGTATCAAACAGTTTAACGATTCGTCGCATTCGAGACAAATTTGAAGCCGAAAGCTGTGTTAAAGATGTACACAAACAACGATCTGGACGACCTGTAACTGTAACAAGTCCAGCTAACTACCGTCGTGTGTTACAACAATTCACTCGCTCACCACAGAAGTCAGAGACAGTTTGCCCGTGAAAATGGAGTGAGTCGCTCAAGTGTTCGGCGAATTTTGACGACAGCAAAGTTGAAGTGCTACATCCCACGATTTCTACACACAGTGAACGAGGACGACCCAGATCGTAGAATGGAGTAACGCGAGTGGTTTACTAACATGGTGCGCAACGATGGAGAGTTTGCAGAGATGTTTGTGTGGTCTGATGAGGCGCAGTTCAAACTCAATGGTACAGTAAATCGCCACAACTGCATCCACTGGGCCGCCGAAAATTCGAACGTCCGTGTAGGCAAAGCCGTGAATTTGCCAGCAGTAAATGTGTGATGTGTGTTGTCTCACCGGGGCTCGATTGGGCCATTCTTTGACGGCACAGTTACCGGTGAGGTGTACCTTCAGAAGCTTCAGACATCCATTTTACCTGCCATCCGGGACTTGAATGGAGACGGAAGAGTTTACTTTCAACAAGACGGTGCCCCAGCCCACTACAGAATCGTGTTAGGCCGTAGAGGTGCTGTAGAGTATCCACCACGTTCCCCAGACCTAACTTCTGGATTTTTACCTGTGGGGAACACTAAAGGACGTCGTTTATCGACAAAAGCCACGTACACTGGATGAACTTCGAGAATCCATCGTACATTCGTGTGCAAATATCCAACTGAACACGTTGCAGTCTGTAGTTCGTGCTGCAGTTCGGCGGCATCGTTTGTGTGTGGATGTTAATGGTGACGATTTCGAACACTGAGCCGGATCGCTGGTCGATCGTCAGCGATCGGCTTGTTATCTTTGGCGCGTACACGAGCATCTTCGCGTTTTCGGCTGGGGCGCACGGGACGGCGAGAGGCAGTCGATTTTGGGGCGGCCGGTGAGACTGGCAGAGTTTGGCTCGGGCGTAAGCACACGTGTGATGTCTGTTAGGCTGGGGCTGTTTGCTAATCGTGCAACTCCCGCGGCGGTTACTGGTTACCTGGAAGGCATTTCGTATAAACTGTGCCAAGCCTCGCAGTGAGAGGGGAATCCGGAGTCGGTGTTGGCCTTGATGTTTGTACAAATTGAGGTGTCTGTGTGAGAAGCATGGCGTGGGCCCGTTGGTTGCTTCGTCCTTCTGGCAGCCACCGCAACCGTATGTTCGCCCGGAATATCTACAGTTTGTGGTGAGCATAGTGCGAACAAGTTCTCTTAGGATGTGCTCCCAGCCTGACGTAGGTTGTGTTATTTATGGGTGCCGACCCTTTGTCTGTAACTGCTTCCGGGTGTCCTGTAAGATTTCACAGCAAAAGTGTTTTTGTGGCATTCTGTGTTTCTGGCTCAGCCTCCGCCTAGAAAGGGGAAGATTTCTGCCTCAACTGAAAAGAGGGGGGGGGGGGGGGGGGGGATTCGATTGGATATCTTTTGGAATTCGTTAATTCTGTAATTTAAACATAAAAAATTGTTCTTTGAGAATAAGCGCCTGTTTTGAATGATAACTGAAACCCTCAGCTGCCGACAAGTGTTGATATACCTCGATGTGGACAGCTGAAAATGTGTGCCCCGACCGGGACTAACCCGGGATCTCCTGCTTACATGGCATACGCTCTATCCATCTGAGCCACCGAGGACACAGATGAATAGCGCAGCGCGACTGCAGGGACTTATCCCTTGCACGCTTCCCGTGAGACTCACATTCCCAACTGTTCACAATTCTACATATGTAATGTGCCTTATAGACATTTGCCCATCCACTCATTACTCGCGCACGCTTTGGCGATTCCCGTAAGAGTTTGGGCAACCTGTGCGTATTCGCACAGACGAAGGTCAATAGCTGGGTAGCCTTTAACTACATGTGTGAAGACAGTAACTGATACTCCAGGGAAAAGCTGCATGGTCATCAACAGTATTATTCTTTCGAGAACAGTTACTGTCTTCATATATACAGTTAAAGGCTACCCAGCTATTGACCGTCCGTGCGAACACGCACAGGTTGCCGAAACTCTTACGGGAATCGCCAAAGCGTGCGCGAGTAATGAGTGGGTGGGCAAATGTCTATAAAAAAGGTACAATACATATGTAGAATTGTGGACAGTTGGGAATGTGCGTCTCACGGGAAGCGTGCAAGGGATAAGTCCCTGCAGTCGCGCTATTCATCTGTGTCCTCGGTGGCTCAGATGGATAGAGCGTATGCCATCTAAGCAGGAGGTCCCGGGTTCGAGTCCCGGTCGGGGCACATTTTCAGCTGTCCACATCGAGGTGTATCAACACCTGTCGGCAGCTGAGGGTTTCAGTTATATACTCCAGGGAAAAGCTGCACGGCCACCAACAGTATTCTGTTCTTTCGAGAACAGTTACTGTCTTCATATAAGCGCCTATTTCTTTGGGACACTGCAGTTCAAACGGGAATGGCGTAATGTTAGTGAGTATTTGTTAATCGTCAAATGAAGTGTATTTAATGTCGCAGTTTTCTGGGGCACGCAGCTGTGTTATTGAACTCATTTTGAAGTGTTCTGTCGGGTGAATGACTGCTCCCCACTTCAGTGTATTCTTTTGAGTAGTATTTCAAGGTTTTTTTGGTATTTGTCAGTGGGGTGTATTGATTCAATTTTGTTTTTCCTGTTTCTTTTGAATTACGGGGAATTTTTTAGTTTATCTGGTTACTGTCTTAACTCACGCTTCACGCGCTAAATCAGGTGATACTGAAACTTTATTCCTGTTTAATGCCAGGCAGATTCAAATGTAATTTCATTTATGTTATTTGAAATAAATGTGTTTGATTGACCTTAATGAATTATGTGCATACGAAGTAAGGGGCTCAGTCCTTAACAGTGGCGTGTGGTTCGGGTTGTGAGCCCCGTGCTCGGACTAAACACCTACAGTGACATCTTTAAGTTGGACTTTTAAGCTACACTTTCACCAAAAATGACAACTCCATGAATTAGTTTGCAAACAGTGGATACATTTTTTGGACCCCTCTGTATATTGAAAAATGAAGAGGTTGTGTGAAGAGAATGTTACATTGTAGCAGTGAAAGCTTTACAAACTGACCATGTCGACGGTGACCTCGCCGACCTTGGTGCTGCCGTACTGCTTGCGGAAGGCCTTGACTCGCTCCAGCTCGCGCGCCGCCTTCTCGGTGAGCACCGCCTTCAGGTCCGTCGAGTCGCTGGCCACGCCGCGGGACACCACCGACAGCACGGGCAGCGCCACCTTCTGCAACACGACACAAACCTCAGTCTAACCGTGAAGAATCGAGTAATACTTGAGAGGCCAACATCCGCGACTGCCAAGTACGGTTTACAAATCGCCTTACAACAGCGAGTGTGTTTTACAAGGGCGGGGGGGGTGCAGCAACGTTTGGAACGCGGATTTACTGCAAACTTCGTACACACTTAGTACTCCATTAGGACAATAAAATATGTAAGCAGTAGCGCGTACTTCTCAAGCGTTATTGAGAAACTCTCAAGATAATTTCGGTCGTCAAATACAGCTGATCGAAAAGTCGGTATAAATTTGAAAACTTAATAAACCACGGAATAATGTAGATAGAGAGGTACAAATTGACACGTTTAGAATGACATGCGGTTTTATTAGAACCAAACAAGAAGTTCACAAAATGTCCGACAGATGGCGCGTGAAAGATCTCTTGCAGGCGTCGTTTGGTGGTGATCGTGTGCTCAGCCGCCACTTTCGTCATGCTTGGCCTCCCAGGTCCCCAGACCTCAGTCCGTGCGATTATTGGCTTTGGGGTTACCTGAAGTCTGAAGTGTATCGTGATCGACCGACATCTCTAGGGATGCTGAAAGACAACATCCGACGCCAATGCCTCACCACAACTCCGGACATGCTTTACAGTGCTGCTCACAACATTATTCCTCGACTACAGCTATTGTTGAGGAATGATGGTGGACATATTGAGCATTTCCTGTAAAGAACATCATCTTTGCTTTGTCGTACTTTATGCTAATTATTGCTATTCTGATCAGATGAACCTCCGTCTGTCAGACATTTTTTGAAATTTTGTATTTTTTTGTTCTAATAAAACCGCAAGTCATTCCAAGCATGTGTGTCAATTTGTACCTCTATCTACATTATTCCGTGATTTATTCAGTTTTCAAATTTATACTGACTTTTTGATCACCCGGTATATATACCTGCACGTGGCCATTTTTACCATGAAGCGCCGGTAGCCGAGTGGTTAGCATTCAAGCCCCTTAATCGCTGGGTCGCTGGATCGAGTCCTACTCGTCAGTTTTTTATTTCTAATAGTCATTTTCTTTACTATTTATATTGCTGTAATGGGAAAAATAGTGTAATCCGATGAACTTTTATTAAATTTACAACATTATTTGGTAGTCTACAAATTTTTATCATCACATTAAACGAAGTATTTCCAGAAACATCTGAAGCTATTTGTAAAGCACTGAAGGAGGAATAGATGAAGATAAGTGTTTAGTGTATAGGCAGTAAGAACTATTTTTATTTATCAACAATTCAATTAACAGAATTAGTGTTCCAACAACTACGAAATTAATACAACTACAAAATTATTAAGTACAAAGCAGATAACGCACTTTTTAACTTGTGGCATCCAGGGTTCAAAAACTAAGTAGAATGGAAAGCTAAGAAAGAATTTAATTTCAGAGCGTGACCACGTCCTGCACCATATTCCACCTGCCCATCAACACACAGTGCTCCATGCTCACCCTCCACCCTAGTCGAAGCAAGTTTATTTAAATAAACTTTGAAGCCGTGTTTACAAACACACTACAGAGACGCCAAACAGCTGTAGCGACGCCAGCGTTCCAAGTGGTTACGTTTCCCATTGCAATGAACAGAGAACTTATGGTCAATCTACGGCGAGGCTCCTGGATCTGATCATATTTGACGGCAGACGAGACTTGACAAAGTTCCCTGTTACACTTTCAAATTTGTTTGATATAAATATTTTACAACTTTGACAAATATAGTAGTGTAATGCTGGCCTTAGAGAGGAATTTGGAGTGCACCGCAGCTATTATTATGCTTTCATGCCTGGCACCTAACTGTCCACACTGTCAGACGGCGGAAAAATATGAAAATACCGACCAGCAGGCACGTGAAGTATCTGGTTACTTGCACTTTAATATAACAATGCGAAACTGTGTGCGAGACGGTATCTTCGTAGATTATTGTTTCAGTGAGTGTGTGTGTGTGTGTGTGTGTGTGTGTGTGTGTGTGTGTGTGTTGTATTTTTTATACGACTTAAGCCAATGGCAGCACGATTTTTCAAATCGTGGGCAAGCACACATTTTCAGTATCACTTTATGCGTTTGGTCGTTTACTAGTCGATAGTTATGAATATTATATTATTTGTGATAAAAATTAGTGGACTGCCAAATAACATTGTAAATTTAATAAAAGTTCATCCGATTACACGTATTTTCCCCCATTACATCAACTGTAACAAACAGTAAAGGAAATGACCGTTAGAAATAAACTGACGAGCGGGACTCGATCCAGCGACCCAACGATTACGGGGCTTGTACGCCAACCACTCGGCTGCTGGCGCTTCCTGGTAAAAACGGCCACGCACAGGTGTATGTATTTGACGATATTGCACGACCGAAATTATCTGGCGATTTCCTCAATAACACTTGAGAAGTACGCGCTACTGCTTACAAATTTTGTTGTCCTAATGGAGTACTACGAGTGTACGAGGTTTGCAATAAATCCGCGTTCCAAGCGTCGTGGCCTCCCCTTGTTACACTGGAGAGATTTGGCGGTCGGTTTGCAGCCGTCGCGCTGTGCTTACCTCAGGCCGGATCCTCTTACACCCCACCGCAATCTGACACCCGCCGTCCATGCACGCGACGCTCTGGTGAGCGCAGCAAAAACTGCCCCTACAACGCTGTTCGCTCCCGCGCCACATCTGTATTATCTAGAATACTAACTCGTTATTCCGGTTCACGGCTCGTGTTACCCAGGTGCAGGTTGCCTATCCAACTACCAGTGAGGGGAAAAACATTTTTCCATGTTTAAAATAACTGACCGAATATAAAGGTTTAGAATGCTGTTCTAATTACTCATTCAGAGATAAAGTATTACATAAAATGATTACCACAGTTAGGTATTACAGTTACGAACTGTGCATGTCTCGAGGCAAATTCACCGCGCTGAAGTACCCAGGTAATATTCTTCCAGTATTTAAGAATAAGAGCACTGTGTGATTTGCAGCAAACACACAATTTTAAATCCTTTACGAAACTCCAACTCACGTACATGCTTTATGTCAAATATTTAACACAATAATTTGTAAAATATTCAGAAGACGTTTCGAAATATTTTATACATCGGAGATACATTCTTCAAATATTTAGGTTGGGGGGGGGGGGGGGATACTCGTAAATACCAACGTAAAGTCGTTAATACAAGTGAGCGTAGAAATACTAACGAAAACTGAATGAGATTTTCACTCTGCAGCGGAGTGTGCGCTGATATGAAACTTCCTGGTAGATCAAAACTGTGTGCCGGACCGAGACTCGAACTCGGGACTATTGCCTTTCGCGGGCAAGTGCTCTACCGAAGCACGACTCACGCCCGGTACTCACAGCTTTACTTCTGCCAGTACCTCGTCTCCTACCTTCCAAACTTTACAGAAGCTCTCCTACCTTTGGAAGGTAGGAGACGAGGTACTGGCAGAAGTAAAGCTGTGAGTACCGGGCGTTTTTTTTTTATTTCGGTTTTAGGGCGCAAAACTGCTATGGTCATTAGCGCCCGGTCCGTGACTGAGGAAAGAATAAAAACTGAAAATTGAAAACAGCAAAAATGGGAACGAAACTCAAAAAATTGGACACTAAAAGCAGAAACAAGGCTTAAAATTCCACTACAGAGAGGGGTTGATGGTCCCCGATAAAACTTCAAATGACTGACGTCATTTCACTGTCACTAATAAACTGGAGAACGCGGTCGGCTGAGCGCGTGTCATCTGCTAAAATCGACGATAGATCAGGCGATAGCTGTAGACGGGAGCGTAACGGATTAAAATAGGGGCATTCAATTAAAAGGTGTCGTACCGTCCACAGCTGAGAGCAGTGGGGACAGTGGGGGAGGATCGCCGCTTAAAAGATGTCGATGGCTAAAAAGACAGTGCCCTATCCGGAGTCTAGCTAAAATGACCTCCTCCCGACGACGCGTTCGGGAGGAAGAGGTCCAAGCGCAAGGAAGGGCTTTCACTTCCCGCAATTTATTGCGGGGAAGTGTTGACCAATGCGCATGCCATAAATGAGCAACTTTGCGACATAAACCGCTCCGTAGATCGGTGAAGGGAAGCGACTGAATAGCTGGCCGAGGAAGAGAAACTGCAGCCTTGGCTGCTATATCAGCCGCCTCATTCCCACAGATACCAGCGTGTCCCGGGAGCCAGAGGAACGCCACCGAGACGCCCCCCAGGTGGAGCAAGCGCAGACAGTCCTGAATCCGGTGGACCAGAGGGTGCACAGGGTAAAGAGCTTTGAGACTGAGGAGAGAGCTGAGAGAATCTGAGCAGATTACGTACTGTATCCGCTGA
The DNA here is from genome assembly GCF_023898315.1 of Schistocerca nitens. Lineage (NCBI taxonomy): Eukaryota > Metazoa > Arthropoda > Insecta > Orthoptera > Acrididae > Schistocerca > Schistocerca nitens. The sequence continues at coordinate 55,530,847 of NC_064624.1, read as the reverse complement.
TGGCGGCGGATGTAGTGGACAGCCTGGAGAACAGCGAAAAGCTCCGCAGTATAAACCGAACACTGGTCGGGAAGCCGAAAGTGATTTGGGGCGTCGCCAACAATATAGGCACTCCCTACACCCAACGATGTTTTCGAGCCGTCGGTGTAAATAAATGTGGCGTCTGTCATTTGTGCACATAGAGCAGCAAATGCCCGACGATAAACAAGTGAAGGTGTACCATCCTTGGGAAATTGACAAAGATCACGGAGCAGACAGATCCGGGGACGCAGCCAAGGCGGTGCTGTACCCCAAGTTGTCAAGAAGGTTTTAGGAAAGCGGAAGGAAAGAGAATGGAGCAGTTGACGGAAGCGGACTCCCGGGGGTAGTAGGGAGGAGGAGCGGCCTGCATACCCTACATCAAAGGAGGCGTCGAAAAAAAGGTCATGGGCTGGATTAGCAGGCATGGAAGACAGATGGCTAGCATAACGGCTCAGAAGGACCGCTCGCCGATTGGACAGCGGAGGTTCAGCAGTCTCAGCATAAAGGCTTTCCACAGGGCTAGTGTGAAAAGCTCCAGACGCTAAACGTAATCCACGGTGGTGGATAGAGTCGAGACGCCGAAGAATAGACGGCCGAGCAGAGGAGTAGACTATGCTTCCATAGTCGAGTTTCGAGCGCACTAAGGCGCGATAGAGGCGGAGAAGGACCACTCGGTCCGCTCCCCAGGAGGTACCATTCAGGACACGGAGGGTGTTGAGTGTTCGCAGACAGCGAGCCGAAAGATAGGAAACGTGGGAGGACCAGCACAGTTTTCTCTCAAACATAAGACCCAAGAATTTAGTGACGTCTGAAAACGGAAGGTTGACAGGACCTAGATGTAAGGAGGGCGGAAGAAACTCCTTACGTCGCCAAAAATTAATACAAACGGTCTTACTGGGAGAAAAACGGAAGCCGGTTTCGAGGCTCCAAGAGTGGAGGCGATCGAGACATCCTTGAAGACGTCGTTCAACAAGGCTGGTCCGTTGAGAGCTGTAGTAGATCGCAAAATCGTCCACAAAGAGGGAGCCCGAGACGTCAGGAAGGAGACAATCCATAATTGGATTTATAGCGATGGCAAACAGTACAACACTCAGCACGGAGCCCTGGGGTACCCCGTTTTCTTGAGAGAAAGTACGGGAGAGAGTAGTGTTCACCCGCACCCTAAATGTTCGCTCTGCCATAAATTCGCGAAGAAAAAGGGGCAGCCGGCCTCGAAAGCCCCAAGAGAACAGTGTACGGAGGATGCCTGTCCTCCAACAGGTATCGTATGCTCTCTCCAGATCAAAAAATATTGCTACCGTTTGGCGTTTCCGGAGAAAATTGTTCATGATATAAGTGGAGAGAGCAACAAGATGGTCAACTGCAGAGCGATGCTTTCGGAATCCGCATTGGGCAGGTGTTAAAAGACTGCGGGATTCCAGCCACCAAGCTAAACGGTAATTCACCATACGCTCCAAAATCTTACAGACACTACTCGTGAGAGAAATGGGGCGATAGCTAGAGGGGAGATGTTTGTCCTTTCCAGGTTTCGGAATGGGAACGACGATAGCTTCCCGCCATCGTCTGGGAAAGGTACTGTCGGTCCAAATGCGATTATAAAGGCGAAGGAGGTAACGCAGACTATGGGTTGATAAATGCAGCAACATTTGGACATGGATACCATCCGATCCAGGGGCGGAGGAGCGAGAAGAAGAGAGGGCATGTTGGAGTTCCCGCATGGAGAAAACAGTATTGTAGCTTTCGCGATTTTGAGAGGAGAAAGCAAGAGGTCGCACTTCCGCTGCACGTTTCTTCGGGAGAAACGCTGGCGGGTAATTTGAAGAGCTCGAAATCTCAGCAAAGTGCTGACCCAACGAGTTAGAAATTGCGACAGGGTCCACTAAGGTATCATGCGCGACAGTGAGCCCAGAGACCGGGGAGAAACTAGGCGCGCCTGAGAACCGTCGAAGCCGACTCCAAACTTCCGAGGAGGGAGTGAAGGTGTTAAAGGAGCTAATAAAGAATTGCCAGCTTGCCTTCTTGCTATCGCGGATGACGCGACGGCATCGCGCACGGAGTTGCTTATAGCGGATACAGTTTGCCAAAGTAGGATGGTGACGGAAAATGCGAAGAGCACGTCGCCGCTCACGGATTGCGTCACGGCATGCCTCGTTCCACCAAGGAACTGGGGGGCGCCGGGGCAATTCGGAGGTGCGTGGTATTGAACTTTCCGCAGCTGTAAGAATAACGTCGGTAATATGTGTGACCTCATCGTCGACGCTGGGAAAGCGACGGTCATCGAATGTCGCTAGAGACGAAAAAAGTGTCCAATCGGCTTGGGCAAACTTCCAGCGTCGCGGGCGCATATATGGCAGTTGAGGCTGCAGCCTAAGGACACATTGGTCACTCGAGTGTGTATCATCAAGGGCGAAACATTCGAAGCGCCGAGCTAGCGGAACAGTACCGATCGCAAGGTCCAAATGAGAGAAATTTGTCGTGGAGGCAGACAAAAACGTGGGGACCCCAGTGTTGAGGCAAACTAGGTCCGCTTGGTGGAAGACGTCTAGCAATAGGGAGCCACGTGTACAAGGATGTGGAGATCCCCAAAGTGAGTGGTGGGCATTGAAGTCCCCAACCAGCAAATAGGGGGGTGGAAGCTGACCAAGAAGATGAAGGAGATCAGCTCGTGCCATTGGTGTGGACGATGGAATGTATACAGTACAAAGAGAGAACGTGTATCCAGAAAGGGAAAGACGGACGGCGACAGCTTGGAAGGAACTGTCTAAGGGGATTGGATGATAATGGAGAGTATCATGGAGAAGAAGCATGAGTCCTCCATGGGCTGGAGTGCCTTCCACAGAGGGGAGGTCATATCGGACGGACTGAAAATGAGGGAGAACAAAGCGGTCATTAGGACGCAGCTTTGTTTCCTGAAGACAGAAGATGACCGGCCAGTAGGAGCGTAAGAGGATCGACAATTCATCCTGATTGGCTCGAATGCCGCGGATATTCCAGTGGATAATGGACATAGGGTGAACAGAAAATGGAGGAATGTGACCAAGGGTGCTGTCAACTCAACGACTGCTCAGAGCTTGCGACCGACAGCATGGAATGGCATTCAGCCGAAGGCAGAAGATCCTGATCCATAGGTTGGGCAGGAGCAGCTCCTGCCACCAGCGATCGGCCGGTTGACCGGCCACCAGCAGTGCGCCTCGGCGACACAGAAGACGGCCGAGGGCGATTTCCGCCAGGTGGCGCTGTGGATGGGACACGCCTTGGCGGAGAAGGAGAGGAACTGGGTTTCTTTGTAGCCTTCTTGGAAGTATGAGGTTTAGAGGAAGGAGGAACCGATGGTGGTGAAGTTGCCGTACGTAAAAACTCTTCACGAGTATGCTCTTTCTTCGAAGACTTGGTGTCGGACTTTTGGGCTCGAGATTTAGCAGAACCCGACGAAGAGTGAGCCATAGAGTGGGCAGGCGAAAGTGGTGAAGTTGAACGGGCGATCTTTGCGCTGGCCGATCCGACGACCGTGGCACTAAAGGTGAGGTCGCAAGTTTGCGTGGCCGCCTCCTTTGTTGGCCGAGGAGAAGCAAGGACAGTGCTGTATTTGCCTGCCTGAGGCACGGTGGGCTGTCGACTGGCGAACAACTTTCGAGCAGCAAAGGTCGACACCTTTTCCTTCACTCGTATTTCCTGGATGAGCTTTTCGTCCTTAAAAACTTGGCAATCTCTAGAGGATGCAGCGTGGTCACCCATACAGTTGATGCAGCGAGGGGATGGAGGTGGACAAGCACCCTCATGGGCATCCCTGCCACACGTAACACATTTGGCCGGATTAGAACAGGACTGGCTGGTGTGATTGAAGCGCTGGCACCGATAGCAACGCGTAGGGTTTGGGACGTAAGGACGAACGGAAATTATCTCATAGCCTGCTTTGATTTTCGATGGGAGTTGCACTTTGTCAAATGTCAAAAACACAGTGCGGGTTGGAATGATCTTCGTGTCAACCCTTTTCATAACCCTATGAACAGCCGTTACGCCCTGGTCTGACAGGTAGTGCTGAATTTCTTCGTCAGACAGTCCATCGAGGGAGCGTGTATAAACGACTCCACGCGAGGAATTTAAGGTACGGTGCGGTTCCACCCGGACAGGGAAAGTGTGTAGTAGTGAGGTACGCAGCAATTTTTGTGCCTGGAGGGCACTGTGTGTTTCTAGCAACAGGGTGCCATTCCGTAATCTGGAACAAGACTTTACAGGACCTGCAATTGCGTCGACACCTTTCTGAATAATGAAAGGGTTGACCGTGGAGAAGTCGTGACCTTCATCAGACCGAGAAACAACAAGGAACTGTGGCAACGATGGAAGAACTGACTGTGGTTGAGACTCAGTGAACTTACGTTTGTGAGCAGACATAGTGGAAGATGAGGAAACCATTGCGGAAGAATCCCCCATGATTACCGGCGTCTCCGATGGCGCGCTCCTCCCTTGTGGGGGCCCTCTCTGAGGGCACTCCCGCCTTAGGTGATTGTTCACACCTCAGGTCACACCTCCCGACAAACGGACGGAGGGACCAATCGGCACTTTCGGAAGGTATCAGCTCGGGTAATCACCCCTCCCTGGGCCTGGCCGTTACCAGGGGGTACGTACGTGTCCTACCTGTCTACCCGGGGCGGGGAATTACGCGTTACCCCGTCACCGGCTACGCATGGAAGTGCATGGGTCGGCCTTCAGACACGCACAGGGAGGAAGAAGGAGAAAGGGAAAGGAAAGAAGAGGTCTCAAACGCCGCAGCGGAGAAAAAGGTAGAGAGAAGAGGTAAGGAAAAAGGACAAAGGAAGGATGAAGACTTACAAGTAAGGAAGGCGAAGAATGTGGTACATTTACAAGCATCCGTCTCCGGACGTAGGCACAAACCATTCCCCCAGAGGGGGAGAAAAGGAAGGAAAGAGCCAGAGGTGAGGGGGGGGGGCGAAGATGGGGGATGGGGAAGGATGCGGAAAGGGAAGGTATGCAGCCCGGAAAGGAAGGAGGGCCACATTAGCTCGGGGTCCCGTGCTCGCTACGCACGTGTCCACAAAAGAGTTGTGGACCCCCTGGGGGGAGTACCGGGCGTGAGTCGTGCTTCGGTAACTTGCCCGCGAAAGGCAAAGGTCCCGAGTTCGAGTCTCGGTCGGGCACACAGTTTTAATCTGCCAGGAAGTTTCACTAACGAAAACTGTTCAACCATTTGAAACCACACAAAACTAGTTGCAGCAAAGCAGCACACTGCATATCTGTATCGCATGCAGTTGCAGGTTGCTCCGTAATTACAAGCGATCTTCGACTTACACTATGTCATCAAAAGTATCCGGACATCTGGCTGACAATGACAAGTTCGTGGCGCTACCCATCGCTAATCCTGGATTTCAGTAAGGTGTTGGCACACCCTTAGACCTGACAGCTTCCACACTCGCAGGCATACGTTCAATCGGGTGCTGGATGGTTTCTTGGGGAATGGCAGCCCATTCTTCACGGAGTGCTGCACTGAGGAGAGGTATCGATGTCGGTCGGTGAGGCATTGCACGAAATCTGCCCAGTGGTTTTCTAGAGGATTCAGGCCAGAACAGGTTAATCCATTATAGGGACGTTATTGTCGTATAACCACTCTGCCCCAGGCAGTGAATTATGAACAGGTGCTCGATCGTGTTCAAAGATGCAATCGCCATCCCCGAATTGCTCTTCAACAGTGGGGAAGCAAGAAGGTGCTTAAAACATCAATGTAGGCCTGTGCTGTGATCAGTGCCACGCAAAACAAGGTGTTCCAAGCGGCCCTCCTCCATGAAAAACACGACCACACCGCTTCCAAATTTTACTTTTGGCACTAAACACTGTGGCAGATGACGTTCGCCGGGCAGTCGCCATATCCAAACCCAGTCATCCGATTGTCACATTGTGTACAGTCATTCGTCACTCCACACAATGCTTTTCCTCTAGAGCTGGGTCGTTCGCGAACTGACGGGTCCAAAGGAACGGTTCATCAAGATGAACGGAACGACCGATGAACGAATTGTTAGGAACGGTCTTTCTTAGTTCGCGGCTTTCTACTTCTACTTCCTGGGAACGGGAAACGGTCGGCCCGTCTCGTTCCCCAACGGCACGTCGGCCGGTCTCGTTCCAGCCTCGGTCCCATTCCCATTTTCTGTTTCATATATTTTTGAACTCTGAACTTTTGGTTCTTTTCGTAATCTATTCAGCGTCTGTGATCGGTAATTAAAATGTATTTTATAATTACGTAAATTACATAAAATTACATAAAATTACATGATATGTAATTCATAAATGTTTTCAGGCAACAAAACGGCGAATCAGCTTACTTCACTATTTTGATAAACAGCAGAATACTTGTAAAAAGGCAAGACTTTTTTATTACACATGCAAACGAAGTTCGCACGGCACACACGAGTGTCCATTTTCCGTCTTTTTTGATCCAAGGTAAAAGAGCATGGTCATTGTTATGGAAGGCAGACCGACTTACAACCGAATGAAGTTCGCGTTCCATAACCGAGCATCTGGTGTTATCTTGTGAAGAGAATATGATAACTTCTACAACATTATTTCAGTGGTACAGGGTGGCGCACGAAAAATCTACCCCGATAACTAGACAGCTCATTGTTGCCTACCAATCGTCATCTATTGTTTCTAAGTTGCTTGCATTAGCTGATTTGTTATTCTTCCCTAGAAGTTCATGCGATGGACCTCTCTGACGAGGCTTCCCCCTGACAAGACCTGCCGTAGGGCAGAACACAAAGTTTGTTATTTCTTCACTGCCTAATTATTACAGGTTATTATTCTGCTCGTAGCGGTAAACAAATCCTGCGTAATTTGCGAGCAGTCTATCTGGGGCCAGTTTGTGCGCCACCATATATTGTTTCACTGCGATCAGCCACATAACACTACAGTTGGCTGAACGAGAGATTTTGGAGAATCACGAAAATTACAAGTGTGTTACGAATAAAAAGTCTGTATACTCCAGGGCGGAGGCAAGTCCCCCTCTTGGTGCCTTCCATCTTCAATCAACTATGCTACTAATTTTCAGTTTTTCGTAAGAAACCTGTGCCAAGCACAATTGAACCGTGAACGAGTAAATATGAACAGTTCCCAAAAACAGAGCGATCACCAACGAACTAGTTCCCAAAAACGAACGAGTTTGCCCATCTATTTTCCACTGCTGAATGGTCCAATGTTTACGCTTCTTACACCGAGCGAGGCGTCGTTTGGCATTTACTGACGCGATGTGTGGTGTATGAGCAGCCGCTCGATCATGAAATCGACGTTTTCTCACCTCCCGCCTGTCATAGTACTTGCAATGGATCCTGATACAGTTTCGAATTCCTCTTCAACTGTCGCCGGTCTCTGAACAGGCGAGGGCGACCTGTACGCTTTTGTACTGTGTGTGTCTCTTCACGTTTCCACTTTACTATCTCACCGAAAACAGTGGACCTAGGGATTTCTGAGTGTGGGAGTCTCGCGTACAGACGTATGACAAGTGACATCCAATAGCGTAACTACGTTCGAAGCCCTCGAGTTCTGCAGAGTGCCCTATTCTGCTCTCACGATGTCTAATGACTACTGAGGTCACTGATATGGAGTACCTGGCAGCATAATGCACCTAGTATGAGAAGAGTATGATATAGAGGGTGTCCGTATACTTTTGATCACATAGTTCATGTAATCTGCTCCTCACGAGCAATCTACAGAATCACATAACGATATCCGATGTAATTATTCACTACCCTTCTCACCTTCTCATCCCAAGGTCACATTTTAACAAGACAAAACAGACTTCTTAGCAACTTAATATCCAATGTTGTCTTTAAAGAAGAGAATAGCGGGTTAGCACAACATCTGAAAAAAAAAACCCACGAACTTTAATCCGTACAGGGTGGCTTTGCTTGTCGGAACCGATGGGTGCGCTACAGTTAATTGTCCAGTCGGGTCACATTAACGTGGCCACCTGTCAGACGCCAGAGTAGTTACCTTGTGCAGAGAGGACCGCGGCGAGACGTGTAGAAAGTGTCAGTGAGGTTCTCGAAGGTACAGACAGGGATGTGAAGCCATGCCAATGATTGGCGTGGCCAGCTGCGCTTGGTTTCTCGACTGACAAGGGGATCCTCCATACTGTAAATCACGGATTTTGATGCGCCTCAAATATGTTGTAGAGGCAGTTACCCTGACTACCTGGCTATCCGGTTTTTTTAGCGACGGACCTTGGTTTTTGAGAAAATCTATTTTGAAGTTCATTGTGCGCTTTTTATACCCGTAACATTACATACCAGCTGAACAAGAAGTCAGTATAAATTTGAAAACTGAATAAATCACGGAATAATGTAGACAGAGGTACAAATTGACACACATGCTTGGAATGACCTGCGGTTTTATTAGAACCAAAAAATACAAATGTTCAAAAAAAGTCAGACAGATGCCGCTTCATCTGATCAGAATAGCAATAATTAGCATGACAAAGTAAGACAAAGCAAAGATTATGTTCTTTACAGGAAATGCTCAATGTGTCCATCATTCCTCAACAATAGCTGTAGTCGAGGAATAATGTTGTGAACAGCACTGTAAAGCATGTCCGGAGTTATGGTGAGGCATTGGCGTCGGGTGTTGTCTTTCAGCATCCTTAGAGATGTCGATCGATCACGATACACTTGCGACTTCAGGTAACCCCAAAGCCAATAATCGCACGGACTGAGGTCTGGGGACCTGGGAGGCCAAGCATGACGAAAGTGGCGGCTCAGCACACGATCACCACCAAACGACGCGCGCAAGAGATCTGTCACGCGCCTAGCAATATGGGGTGGAGCGCCAGCCTGCATAAAGATCGTACGTTCCAACAGGTGTTTTATCAGCCAGGCTGGGGATGATGCGATTCTGTAACATATCGGCGTACCTCTCACCCGGCACGGTAGCAGTTACAAAACCAGAATCACGTATTTCCTGGAAGAAAAAAAGGCCCGATAATGGTAGATGTAAATCCAACTCACACAGTGACTTTCTCGTCGTGCAATGGAGTTTCCACGACACTTTTAGGATTTTCGGTAGCCCAAATTCTGCAGTTGTGGGCGTTGACAGACCCTCAGAGCGTGAAATGAGCTTCGTCGGTCCACAACACGTTACTCAACCAATCGTCATCTTTTGACACGCCTACACCGCAAATTCCCTCCGCTTCACTAAATCGCCAGGTAACAGTTCGTGATGCCGATGTATTTTGTACGGATAGCATCACAGGTTACGCCTCAGTGCCAACCAAACAGTGTATGGAATGCCGGTGCGACGTGCGACTGCACGAGCGCTGACTTCCCGTGCATAGGCGAACCCGCTACAGTCCAATACTTCCTGAACTGTCTCAGCAGCATTACGACTTGTGCTCGGTCGGCCACTACGGGGTCTATCGTCTAAACAACCCGTGGCTTCGAACTTGGAAATCATTCTGCATAGCTGCATTTGTCAACGGACCTGTACCCGTTCGAATCCCCTTCCTACGGCGATAGGATCGTCACGCTGAACTAGCACATTCGCCATTCTGATAATACAGCTTAACTAAAAGCGCCTTTTCAGGTAACGTCAACATGCTGCGACTGCTGGCGCACCTGATTCTCATTACAGCTCCTTTTATACACGATTGTCATGCGCAGTCACTGACGTTTTGCTGTCCGGCGCCATCTGTCTGACATTGTGAACTTTGTTTCTTTTGGGGGTCTAATAAAACCCCATGTCATTCCAAGCATGTGTGTCAATTTGTACCTCTATCTACATTATTCCGTGGTTTATTAAGTTTTCAAATTTATACCGACTTTGGGATCACCCGGTATATTCCAAGCAAGTCAGCGCAGCGGTGAAGGTTCACAGCTACCGCGCTGGAGGTACCGTGTTCGAATCCTGCTCGTGTACTTTTTCAAAATCGACCGAATTTTTACAATTTTATTTCAAAGAATAAATACAAAGTGTAAGGTGTGCGGAATTATAAAGATATATTCGGTTATTAATTTTTTTCAAATATTCATTCCGTTTGTGATTAGTAGTTGGAGTTCCAACTGTTCCTACAGCGGTCGCTTCCATCTCCGCCCATTATCGTTCCCTCTCGTGTGAATACCGTTAGCCGCAACGGGAACTCCAGCTGATAGTTGCGGCCAATGAGAATGCAAGTTGCATTCCTTTATGTTCGCATCCAACTACAGCGTCAGTTGCTCGCAAAGCGTCTCTAGTGCCGTGTGTTAGAAGAATTCTGTGAAATGGAAGTGCCAACTGTTTCTGCAGTAGTGCAGCCAGAAGAAGATCCACAAGTTCAGGAGTTGAACGAAGAATCAAAAGAATATCTTTATAATTTCGCACACCTTACACTGTTTGGTGATATTATTTGAAATAAAACTGAAAAATTCTGTCGATTTTGAAAAGTACACGAGCAGGATTCGAACACAGTACCACTAGCGCGGTAGCCATGAACCTTTACTGCTGCGCTATGCTGACTTGCTCGGCATGTGGACAATGTTACAGATATACAGAGCACGCAATGAGCTTCGAAAATAGATTTTCTCAAAAACCAAGGCCCGTCGCGAAGAAACCGGACAGCCGGGTACTCCGAGTATGTGCCTCTACAACACATCTGAAGATCATCAAAACCCGTAATTTACAGTATGGAGGGTCCCCTTGTGAGGGTCCGTGGCGCGAACAGCCTGTTAGAGGTGGTCCTGCTAATTCCTGATTGGATCTAAATCGGCAGAGTTTGGTCGTCAGGGTGGGTAGGGTAAACTCATCCTGGTGCTCTTCGAACCACGTATACATTGCGAGCTGCATGATAGCATGACGCAGAAGAAAAATTGTAGTAGGGGTGGCCATGATCCATAAGGATAAATGCATCTTGTGGTCTATTGGGACTTCCAGAATAAGATCACCCAGGAAATGGCATGAAAACATTCCCCAAACCAAAACGCTCCCTTCTCCGGACTGGACGCTTCCGACGTTTGTCGCAGAAGTTTCACACGGTATACGCCAATGGTATCTGTCCGATGGAGCATAAAACGTTATTCATTTGGGGGTAGTCACATGTCGCCTGTCAGTTGCGGTATTGGCGTGCAAATCCCAGCCTTCGTAGTCTGAACAGCCGTCAGCATGGGTGCATTGAACAGGCGCCTGCTGCGGGGCAGCAACGTTCGCAGAAAGATCGTTGTGGGAACACTTCGCTTATCTGGGCGGTCAACTGTTCAACAGTTCTACGTCGCACCCGTATCATCTACGGCCAGTAATGCATCAGTTGCCTCGGCGACGAATAACCGCGTTTTGCCATTCACTGTATACTTCAACCACGGCGGCACGCCGTTTACAGACTCAGCCGTTTCGGAAATGCTTACTCTCGACCCGGAAGCCAATGATCATGCCCTATTTAACGTCAGATAAATCGCTGCGTTTTCCCATTTCGACAACGACTGCACTGTTTCCTTGGAGTTAAAAAGCAGTTGCGTAACCCGTCGGGCCTATTAATATCGTGATAAAGCTAGTGTCTGGAGTTCGAAAAAATCGAGGGATCGAGTCTCGGCCGGACCAAGGGATGTTTCATTCTCTCTTTGACGCAGCCCGAGCTCCCACTGATGTGAAGACTCATCAGGAACGATACGTGGCTCATCAGAGTCCACGCGATATTGTAGGTCCCCTTCCTCTTTAAGATTACCGGGGTAGGTATCTGTCACTTAAGTCGCCAAAGTGGTGTCCAATTGAAAGACACGCAATAGCCCGATGGCGCACGTTGAGTTAACTTTATATCTGAGCGTTACCTAATTTGTACTACTGTGTAATTTCTTGCAGCGTAGACTTCAGTTCGAACAAGCTCACAGCAGGTTTGTTTGCACTGTGAGCGCCTCTTCAGGCATCTGAAGATGACGTTACTATGTAATGTGTTCAAGTTCAAAATGGTTCAAATGGCTCTGAGCACTATGGGACTCAACTGCTGAGGTCATTAGTCCCCTAGAACTAGTTAAACCTAACCTAAGGACACCACAAACATCCATGCCCGAGGCAGGATTCAAACCTGCGACCGTAGCGGTCTTGCGGTTCCAGACTGCAGCGCCTTTAACCGCACGGTCACTTCGGCCGGCCAATGTGTTGAAGTATGTATGGTTATGTTTAGTAGTATGATGTGCAGTATAATATGAGTAGTTTAGTATCGCCTTTTCTCTGAACATATCTGACTTTCTAAGAAGCGAAACCAGTCACGTTTCTATGTGTGTGGCCGAAGGGTGAGAAATACGAAAGAAGAATTTCGTTACATGATAATCTGTTCCCTTGAGCAATATTATTTGATATCTATGGCAATGCTTTAGGGGTACACCATTTTTAGTGGCTTTGAGCACTATGGGACTTCTGAGGTCATCAGTCCCTTGAACTTAGAACTACCTAAACCTAACTAACCTAAGGACCTCACACACATCCATGCCTGAGGCACGATTCGAACCTGCGACGGTTCCAGACTGTAGCGCCTACAACCGCTCTGCCACTCCGGCCGGCACACCATTTTTAGTCAACTATATCCTTCTTTCAAGTGTTATAGCGGTTTTCACTCCATTTAAATCTGGTAACAGAACTGCTACTTGAATCTGCACTGGAACTGAAGTTGTGTTCTAAGCTTTTTGCACACTGCTGAACTAATAATACTTCGAGATATGATATCGAGGTACTCTCAAGCGTAGCCAGTCCTGAATGGCTGTTTTCTATCTCCCGGAACACGTTCGTTTTACGTACGCTATACCAGCATGCGACAGTGACGCTACGTAAGTCTCGGGACTGTACTCCCTCATACTGGCTGCGCGTGCGACAACTGCGTAACATACTTTTGTTCTCTCGACAACGTCGACGTCTGAAAACGATCGGCAGTGCATTCGTGTTGCTGGCACTGCGAAGGAAGCCAGCCGGGCGGCGGAAGTGCGATGTCGTCGGCCGGATGCGAGTCGGGACGGGTACAGTCACGCAGACCAGAAGCTCACACGAGGCGGTTTCCACAGAACTTGCTCCTGACGACTGCCGAACACCTGTACTATTTACCCTCTCAACTATGTAAGTTTATACCGGTGGTCAAAACATAGTTCTGGGACAGGAGACTAGTTTGGTGCAGACTCCATGCTACTCAATCCCGTGCAAACATATCTCTCTACAACCTGCATTAACCCCGCCGGGTGATGTTTGGTCACCGTAGCAAGTAGGTCTCTAATACCAGTATTGCTGGCCCCTGCTTCGATCACAAGCGAGGGCGATTATTCCTACACGGCGGTCAGGGGCCTGAAGATGGCGTAATAAAGCGCAAGAAACTAGTTGAAAATTGACGGTTGGAAGATGTTTGACATCAATCCATCAGCCGAGTACCGCAACCGTCGCTAAAAAAAATGGATATACAGAGACATTTTCTTGGTTGAATTGCTTGTCGTGCACGATTCGCTTACAGGGCTACCCTTCACACAAGACTTCCCAACAAATTTGGGTGTTAACGAATTCCTCTTGCCAGACATTATTAAAATAAAAGCAGATGCCACATTAAATTATTAAAATAAAAGCAGATGCCACATTAAATTATTAAAATAAAAGCAGATGCCACATTAAATTATTAAAATAAAAGCAGATGCCACTTGTTTGATACGACGATCTGGAATTACTTACAAAAGTAATTTCACATTCACAGAACACTGGATTGAAATTTAAAGATCCAAAATATGAAAAAAGTCTGAATGATCGAGAAAATTCTGCTGGCTATCAACAAAAATGCCATACTGGCTACCTCTCTAAGTGTCTTTGCTTATAAAACTTCATATCTTTCCACATTAATTTATTATTTGCATTTTTCAAGATCATTTAGTGTCCTGTAATGTTTGTATCCGTAATGACTGCAGGTGAGCGCCGAAACCGCAGCCGCACGAAAGAACAGGCACTATTTCCCGTGAACAGAGTGACAAAGGGAAAACACGATGTGCAGCGATCGCTAAAGCTGCAGTATTTCCCGTCGCGGATAGTGCAGTCGCAGAAAATTATTTCCATAAATTTGAAAGAATTTATCAATGAATAAAAATCTATACAGATTCCAGGAGGGGGCAAATGCTTGCCACTGCCGTCCTGTGCTGAGAAATAACTGTTCAGAAAGACATACGTTCTGCTGTTTCAGAGTTAATTAGCTTTAAAGTTACCAAATTAGGCCGTTCTGTATGCAAATTCAAGCGGCCCGCCAGATACAATTAGTGTCAATTCTCATAGCGCAGATTACAGCGCACTAGACGGCTCAGCTCAGCCTTTGGATCGAGTTCGGTCCTCACTACCGTCCCATACCCAATTTTTGAATTGCTCTCTTGTTCAGTTTTAAGCAACAACTAGGAACACGTTGGTGGCACCGCCTCTAGAGGGCAGCTTCGATTTGCGCTCGCAACGGCCTGAATGGCTAATTTCGGTGCTGATTACCTCGGAAACGTCACAACGTTATCGAATTTTTTATCCTGTACTATTTCCCTACACAACCCACCCAACAGCGCGCCCCCGTGTTTCTAACTTTCTGACCACTCTGTATAATCAGATACCTTTCAGTGTCCTCTAGTCTCTTCCACACACAGAAACGCCCTTCACTATTCTTAAACTAATATTACCAATGATTAAATTGTGCTCTGTGAGAAATTATACCAGGTGGCTCCCTCTTCTTCCTTTACCGTAGTGCATGTAATGATTTTCCTTCTATCTAGTTTCTGTCTCATCACAAATTTTACTACCTGAACAAATTCCTCCTTCTTGAACTTTTAGTGATAACCCTGCACTGAACTCAACCGAAGTCTTGTTCTTCCTTCCATCGTTCACTAATTTTCATTTAACTTTTATCTACTTATTTCTAAATTCTCAATTCTACCTAGCCGATTAAGGGATCTACCATTCCAGCCCTAACCAGTAGAATGGTCGTTTTCCTTTCGTGATGACATCTTTTGTAGACCTTGCCCAGAATGGGGCACTATTTTACCTCCGAAATATATTACCCCGGAGGAACCCTTCATCACTATGCCACGGCCTCTGCGGAAAATAGACGTGTTTTCCCTTTGTCTTCGGCCGTACAGATGATTGAGTTAAACACGTGACTGGGTGGAATCATGTCATCAGCTAGTATAGATCAGTTTTAGAATTTAGGAACATGTATTACGTTCGAGTATAATTACATTTCTGGAGACTAGAAATCTACTCTGTAGGAATCAGGATGGGTTTCGAAAATGGCGGTCGTGTGAAACCCAGCTCGCGCTATTCGTCCCGAGACTCAAGGCCATAGACACGGGTTCCCAGGTATATGCCGTGTTTGACTTCCGCATGGCGTTCGATACAGTTCCCCACAGTCGTTTAATGAACAAAGTAAGAGCATATGGACTATCAGACCAATTGTTTGATTGGATTAAAGAGTTCCTAGATAGCAGAAAGCAGCATGCCATTCTCAATGTAGAGGTGTCTTCCGAAGTAAGACTTATTTCAGGTGTGCCGCAGAGGAGTGTCGTAGTACCGTTACTATTCACAATATACATAAATGACCTTGTGCGTAACATCGGAAGTTCACCAAGGCTTTTTGTGGATGATGCTATAGTATATCGAGAGGTTGTAACAATGGAAAATTGTACTGAATTGCAGGAGGATCTGCAATGAATTGACGCATGGTGCAGGGAACGGCAATTTAATCTCAATGTAGACAGGTGTAATGTGCTGCGAATACATAGAAAGAAAGATCCTTTATCATTTAGCTACAATATAGCAGGTAAGCAACTGGAAGCAGTTAATTTCATAAATTATCTGGGAGTAGGCATTAGGAGTGATTTAAAATGGAATGATCTTCCAGACAGATTCATAGGAAGAATCCTAAGGAAATACAATCCGAAAACAGAGGAAGTAGGTTACAGTACACTTGTTCGCCCACTGCTTGAATATTTCTCACCGGTG